>NC_142017.1:14147189-14447189 GCF_049901735.1 Notechis scutatus | reverse complement strand
TCAGAGTCCCGACTTCCCGGAGTTCATTACTCAAAACGATGACAAACACCATGCATGTTTCAAGAATTAGATTGAGCTTTATATGACCTCACTCCCATCCTAGGAGTCACTTCCTTAAATATTTTGATGATTCAAAACTTTATTTCACTAAATTTCTGATCTACAAAGAATATCTAAGCACACAATGACAAAGGTTTTCCTATTCTGATCCTTTACACTTTTGTTTGTGCATATGGTGCTTCCTTCATCACAAGGGCACCTGCATTTTACTGATATGCCTGTCCTTACCATGTAGAAGGTCTAATTTCAAGGTAACCTGATATTTTGTGTGTATGTGTGTGTGTATGTGTATGGTTTGCTGCTGTATTGTATGTGTCACAGTGCCTCAAAAATGTGAATTCTTTGCCTAAATGTAGAAAGAGCTCAGTTTAACTTGTTTTATTTCTTTAAAATGAATTTCTGGAAGGCTGTTTGTTTTTACCAAACTTTTGGTATTTATTCAATTTATCTGACACTGGACTTTTGGGAAGAAATGATGTTATTTCTTGTTTGTGTTTGTCCTCTCTCCCCACTTTTTGTCAGTTTGGTAATATAAATGTGCCATGTGAAATGTTAATCTCTTTTCATTCTCACTTCCTTTCTACAATCTTGAATACATCTGACACTTTCCCCACAAATGCCTGCATGTCAGTTAATTACATTAACATGTTGATGTGCATCTAGAGACATCATCTGCATTCCATCTGGTAAGTTTAATGGCAACAATAATAACACCAACACTGCCTCAGTGCTGGGACTATTTTGTTTACAAAATCTTCAAAGCTTACTTTTGTAAATTTGTCAACATGCAATAACACTGGACAGCACCATTAGATGGTTGTCCTGGAATTGATAATAGCAGTTGCAGCCTTTTTACAGACCATTGTCCCCTATTAATTTGAAAGAAAGAGAAACATATCCCTTTAAGCCTGTTAAAGAAAGGCAGATCTTGAGTTTAGAGAATAATTTCAGTAAAACAAACCAAAAAGAGTTTGCTGAGATTGATTTCAGTGGGACCCAAAATGACATGCATCAAACTTGTTTGTAGATGCTTATTCACCCGTCAGATGACACAAAGATGATGCCAAGTTTGTTGAAAGTAACAGGTTTTTTTTCCAGTAAAATGTGACCTAATGGACTTATTAAAAGATGATAAGCTTTTGTTGTCTCATGAGCAATGAAAAGAGTATTTGCTTTCAGATAGCAATTGAATAAAATATCACTTTCAGATGAACACCAAGTGAAAATATATTGAGCATTCAACACTGGGCAAAATATAGCATGTACAATGTATGTACATATGAATACACACATGCACACATTAGATGGATGGATAGATGATAGATAGATAAAGAGGGAGACAGAGAAAGACAGAGACACACAAAGAGAGACATATACACAGAGATTTCATATCCAAATATTGCCTTCACAAGATATCTCCCTCTCTCTATTATTTATTTCTAGCCTATGTTTCTAAGAAAAGCAATATGAAGAATATCCTAGCACACACAAAAACTTTAACATGTAAAGAATACAATCAAGTTGGGAAGATAATAAACACCAATGAGTTTATCAATCATTTTAAAATAAGAAAAATAGGAGCAGCCAGACAGCCAGAATGGATAGTTAATATTAAGTTAATCAAAGAGAAAGAACCACTAGGGTAAAGGTACTGTCCTTGGTACTAAATCATTTCATGATTCAGAAAATAGAGTTTGATCGTTGTATTACTAGGATTGTCTGGCATAAGTTCAAATAGTCTTTCATGAATTCAAAAAAAAATCTCTCTCTCTGTGTGTATGTGTGTGAAAGGAATGTTGTGATGGACATTCTGGTACCAACTATTTCTCAGGTTTCCCATAACTTTAAGCAAAATATAACAATTCTTCTGAATTTGGTCATATAGAACATAGAATCATAGAGCCGGAAGGAACCTTGAAGGTCTTCTAGTCCAACCCCCTGCTCAAGATCATCTCAATCAAATGTCTCAACTTGACTTTTAAAATCGTTTACAACTGGTCGCTAGAAAAGCATGTGTGAGCTAAACTAGCTTTTAATGTACATAAATTGCACCTTGTGCTACTGATGCTTCCAATTTACTTAGTAGAAATTTTATGACTTGTTATAGTAGGATCACGTTTGAGAACAAAAAGGTAGCTCATTCTTTGTGTAAATAATAACAGTGATTGTGGGTGTGTGTTTGTGTGTCTTTATTTTGGGATAATTATTGTTCAATGGAAAAGGGTAGTACTGGAGTCGATGATGATGATGATGATGACGACGACGATGATGATAATATCCATTCAGTTGTGTCTGACTCTTAGCAAGTCTTTCCACATCTTCTGATCTTGACTACTTGAGTTTTTCTATGCTCTGGCTGGTGTCAGCTTTGATGGCATCCTGCCACTGCATTCTTTGGTAGCCTGGTTTCTTTTTACCCCTAACGTTTCCAAACATAAATGCTTTCTCCAGTGAATTCCCCCGCATGACATGACCAAAATAAGTGAGAAGCGGTTATGTGACTTTTCCTTCCAGTGACATGTCTGGTGTTTATCTAAACAAACAATTTACTAAACTGAAAAAAACAAAAGCAGAACAGGATGGCAAGAAACACATACACACAGAGAGAGACAGGCAGAGAGACAGAGAGACAGAGAGAGAGAGAGAGAGAGAGAGAGAGACATACACAGACAGACAGAGACACAGAGAGAGACACACACACAGAGAGAGAAATAGAGAGACAGAGACAGAGAGATAGAAAGAAATTCTAGTTTGTATTTGATCTGAGAAGATCATCTAGGGCTGGAAAGAACAAACCACCCTGGCTAGATTTAAGAGTGCTTCTGGTATGCTGCACAGTCCCGCAGTTTTTGTCCTCAAGCTAGATTAGTCCAGTCCTTTCTGTGAATAAGCTGTTAGCTTCAATAAAATAACTGGAGTGTCACATCGGCTTTGTCCCCGTGTATAAATATATTCATGCCATCTGTCTTACCGTCTCTAAAGGTAAAGAGAATTGCATCATGGGTGACTTCCAAAAGATCCCTAGTCATTCTGAACAGCTTGAGTTGTCTCACATCTTACTCAGTGGCTGCTGGAAGATGCTGTTACCTCCCCTCTGTTTTCCATTAAAATCATTTAAAATTCCCTCTAATGGCATATCAGAAGCAAAAGAAATAAAAATAATAAAAACAATCCTGGTTGCACATACTCCTTCCCACTCATACAATTTTTGGTTTATTCCTTTTAGAGAAATGTACTCTTTTTCCATATGTTCCATGTCCTGAGGTTTCAATGTCATCTTTAATTCGAAATAGAATGCCAACATTTGCTGGGGAAGGATTTGTTTTCTTTCTTTATGCCTTGATTTATATAAGAATGTGCTATTGTTACTGCTTTTCAGGCTCCCACTAGACAAATGCTTCTAGGAGTTGGTGTCAAAATAATGCTACCGTCGTATAACATCTAATGAATATGAAATACCCAATTAAAAGCCATTCCTTTTTGGGGAGATTGGATGCGATGTTCTTGTGGATCGAAACTTTAATAGCATGAATATAAGCATGGCTAAGATACATGGCTGTCACCAAATTCAGTGGAAAAATATCTGCAAAAAATAATGTGTAATCAAGAAAAAAATGAATAACTGTTTGTTTAGTTTTATCCTTAGTTTAATGTGTCCTTAATGACACATTTTTATTTGTTTTTCCTACAGATGCATGCAGCGGTGGGATTCAACCGGTGTTACTAACGGTTCAGTACTTATGTTTTGCGTGCACGTGCATGCTTTGCGTGCACGCACACCAGACACGCACACCAGTGCACGCACACCAGACACCAGACACAACAAAAGCTGTGCCTCCCAGACAGCTGATAAGCGCTGTGGTCGGTGCGCAGCATTTGAAAAATGCCCTTTTTACTGATTTTTCAACCTCAGCTGTGCCGCGCAAAGCAGCTGCGGTTGAAAAAGCAGGAAATAAAGGTCAGGTAAGAGCCCGGGCGGGCATGTGGGCCAAACAGCAGCAGACACAGAACTAGTTCTGTGTCTGCTGCTCTTCAGAGCTACCAGTTCTACAGAGCCGGGCAAAACCAGTAGCATCCCACCCCTGGATACATGTTTCCTAAGTGGACCTTGGTTTGACTTAGAAGAATGGTTATTCCTGATTAAAAAAAACAAAACATAAGGAAACTTCTGGATCAAACCAAAGTCCACTTGGTTGAGCTTCTGGATTTTCACAATTGCTAATTGATATAACATTTATACATTCAACTGCACCAATTTCCCTTGCTGTATTTTTCTTCCAGTAGCTATGTATCAGGAAAAACAAATGATACATCAAGAAGTTTCAGTTGGTTCTCTTAGTTTTTGCCTGTTTGATAGACTAGTCCAACCCTAAAAAGAATATGAAGAATATGAAATGTAGTAGATGTTGTACATAGGGACCATTCCAGCATCCTATGACAGTGATAGGCTCTTATTTAACAAGTTTTACAGTTAAACCACAAAGCCCCTTTGGCAATAGAAATTAAGTAGAAATCTTTGTAGAAATTAAGTTGAATGAGTTGGCTCGTGGAAAGATTATGCTTATCTTTTTGCCCAACTTACCAGGACAATTTAGCAACAAGAACACAGTTTATTTTCAAAATACTGCATCTCTGTGTTAGCTTTATCCCTGTCAGGGGCCAGATATTGCCTGCATGCTACTCTGATGATTTGTGATCCAAATTCTTGCTTTTGGACACTGTTGAATCTTATTGTTCTAACAGCCAGAAGGCTGTTTCCTTTACCTTGTTCTCACTGTACTTTTATTAGTCAGGAGTTTTATTTAAATCTTCCATCAAACATGCTAAGTTTGAACAGTTGGACTCATGTAAAAGATTTCTAGTGTGGTGCCAGAAGAAATCACTGCATTACTTACTTACTGAAGAGTAAGGATACTCTTTGAAAAGTAGATCAAACTAAACAAATGTGATGGTGTTTGATTGGTATAAAACTTGAGGAATGATTATTATGAGGTCCTTGATACTCTCCAAGATTGGTTGTTTTCTTGCAGATGTTTCACTACCCAACTAGGTAACTTAATCAGTTACATACTGGTAGTTTATATATAATACAATATATACTTGCCCTGTCAGTGTTGGCGAGAGTGTTCTTGGTAGTTTCTTGATTAGGGTGTTGTTTACTATTTGATTGTTTGTCTGAGTTGACAGTTGATTGATTGGGGCATTGTTTACTGCTTGATTGTTGGTCTAATATTAATCTCTGTTTATCTGGATGTTGATTGATGGCAACTAGGCATTTTGGTCTTTTGTTTCTTTTTTAGCTTCTTGGTTTTCTTTTTTGAATGGTATGTATGTATTGTTTATCTCTTTATGCCTGTTGATGGCTGGTTTGCTTGAATGTCAGACAAAGTACTGAGCAGAGTGTTTTAAGATGCCAAAGGAAAAGTGAAACCCCTTGGGTGAGTAAGAAAAAAAGATAAATCTGCCTGATGATGCAGCCTGAACGATAGGTTAAAATTTGTCTAGCAAAACAAATCAATCTGTTTTAGTATTAGGGAAGATTTATTTCAAAGCATATTATTTTCCTCCCCACATTTTGATCATGGCAAAACTCAGTAAAGCAAGAGAGAATTTCTTTTTTAAGCCTTGTCCTGTGGTTTGCTCAGCCACACTAATTCTGAAGGAATTTCACTCTTGATTTCAAATGAACCTGACTTGGCCTCTACCTTTCCCGAAGTGGATGCTTTCCTGGAAAGATTTTATCATTTTCCTGGGATTGTCAGGCCTTTTCAAAGTTACAAATCTCTCAAGGGCTGAAATCCAGTGCAATTTTTTCCCTTTTATTTCCTTTGTCATCTTCTGCAGCTTCCTTCAATCACAAGGTGCTAGTTATCTAGAAAATTGCTATTGCCACCTCAAATTACTGTCTTTTTTTTTTCCAGGGGTTGTGGATGTAATGCCCTTAAAGTAATAACTTTGGGATAACAGCTGTTCTAGTCAGATAGTGACCTGAGTAAAATTATTGCATTATTGAGCATCAACAAAAGACACTTTGGTCTTTTGGTTTCAACCCAACTACATAAGACACAGAAGGCTTCCGCAAGACAAGGAAGAATAAAAAGGCATTAGTGCAAAAGAGATGCATGCTATATCTTTGCTAAAGGCTTCTCAGAAAAAAAAAAAAAAACAAGTAGTATCAAATCTCTGTTTTTGTGCATAAAGGAAAACAACTGGCAAATATACAACAAAATCAAGTCATGACTCTCGTTACATGAAGTTTGGTTAAGGAACTCTCTACTTGAAATACTGCTGGATGCTTCTTATATGAGTTGAACAAATTTTATAAGGATAAGACAATTCTGTATCTCATTTGACATCACCATTACTCTTTAACTGCTGCTTTATTTTCCTAGGATTATTTGTGTAAAAGTGTCATAGCTTGTCAGAGGTAATGATGGGGATATGGTTAGGATTTTATATGAAGGGCTAGTAAATGAATCATTATTATTTAAAATAATAGGTATATAATGATTTGTTATTTATAATGATAATGCCAACAAAACCCTATCCATGGTGATCCCAATGGTTATTGGCATGTTGGGTACCATATTAAAAAAAATCTGTCTTCCTGCATGTTCCTTTGAGTTTCCTCCCTAGCATGTTGGTCCTCTGTGGTTGTTAGCTGTTCTAGGAAGTCTTGTGCTTGTTCTATTGAATCAATTTTAATTTTTCTTCCCTTCCACAAAAGTTCTTCCTTCTAGGAATTTTTGATAAACAAGTATCCAAAAAATTGAAGTATATTATAATCCATATCCTAACCGCAGCCAGATTGGCATTCGCTCAGTGCTGGAAATCACCTTCTATCCCCACTGAACAAATGATCATTCAGAAAATTTTAGAATGCGCCGAAATGGACAAACTAACCCAAATAAAGAATCCTCAACCTATTATAACAATTGGAATCCTTGGTACAATTGGCTAAATCAAAGATAGACTATTTCGAGAAAAATTGTAGCCAAGGGCTACCTAAGCAGAGTTAATGAAAAGTACCGCTGACGATATATTTGAAGAAGAAAGGATCTTACAGACAGTCACAAAAATATGGTTTTATTTTAACTGTTTTTCCCATTCTATCCCCCCTTTCCCTTACTCTTCCCTCTCCTCCCTCATTTGCCCTTCTCTCTTTCCCTCTCGGCCTCTGCCAAGGCCTGTTTGCTTTCTCTTCTGTATATAATTTGTAGATGTGTTGTTTTTAATGGTAAAATTAATAAAGTTTTTCTAAAAAATAATAATCTGGAATGTATCTTGCCCATATGTACTGATTATAGAGATGGGTGACGGGTGCTTCATCTTATTACCCCACCCATGATACCAATGCCTACAAGCCTGTAGTGTGGGATGAGCCTATTAAGCTGGCATTGAATGTAAGAGGATGTTTATATTGGGATTTAATACCAATCTTACATATGTTTTTATTAGTAAACTTTCCTAAAACATAGATCTCAGGAAGTAGGGTCAAATTTTCATAGCAATCGCACAAATGTATAATTCTCTATGGATAGGGAGTAAAGAATGAGCACATACAGTAGGTTCACTGTGCTCCGTTACTCGTCCTTTTAAATTTTTATGTCTTTGTCGCTTTTCTTGTTGCAACCCCAAGCCATTTCAATCTGCAATTAAAACTATAATTGATTAATCAGGGTGACTAATAAATTAAAACCTGCCATTCTAATTTGAATGCATGGGCTAAAGTTGCTGCAAAAGTTGATTGTACATACTCTTCGTACAGCCATGCCAAACAGAATAATCAGGAAGCTTTGCATCAATTTTGAACTTCCAGGTGTTACTGAAGAATTTCAAATAAAAAACAAGCAGAGTTGCAGATTCTTATTATGGTTCTGAGTGGTGACATTCATGTGTCTTGTTGTTTGAGAATTGCTCCAATAAGATGGAATTGGTTCTGTTCATCTCTGTCATCCTAAAGAAGCAGCTCATGGATGTTTATGGGATACTGGTGGAAGTAGCAAGAAAAAATACTTCAGAGTTACTGCTCCTTTCTCCAATAACAGGACCAGGTTAATAGTTCCCTTTGCGTTACTTTGCATTACTTTTTGCAGAGAAAAAGTGGGCACAAGATCCTAATTCCTAAAGCAATTCCTAATTCCTTTCAGTTTGGTGGCCTCACTACAACCTGCTCACTACAACCCACAATATCTCTGTAAGAAAAGGGTGCACTGATAAAATATTTCTTTCAAAACACCGGTGAGGATTCCAGAAATGATCAGTGTTGAATTTTTCAGGAGGAAAAAGGATGCTATCCATCTACAATTCAGGGGTCTTCAAACTTTACAGCTTTAAGACTTGTGAACTTCAACTCCCAGAATTCCTCCTCCTGTCATGTTAGCTGAGGGATTATGGGAGTTGAAGTCCACAAGTCTTAAACTTGCCAAGTTTGAAGACCCTTGATCTACACACACCATTTTTGTACCCAACATCCAGGGGTGGGATTCTACCAGTTCTGTCCGGCTCTACGGAACCGGTAGCTCTGAAGAGCAACAGACACAGAAACGGTTCTGTGTCTGCTGCTGTTTTGGCCCACCCGCCCACCCAGGGTCTTACCTGTCCTTTATTTCCTGCTTTTTCAACCGCAGCTGCTTTGAGCAGCACAACTGTGGTTGAAAAAGCAGGAAAAAAGGGCTTTTCCAACTGCTGAGCACTTGCACGCAGCGCTGCTCAGCTGTCCGGGCAGCTCAACAGGTCATAAATTGCACTCGTGTGACTCACAGCAACAGAACTAGTAGTTATACTGGTTGGATCCCATCCCTGCCAACATCTCAATTAAGGTTTCCAGGGGCTAAAATAACATTTCAGCTCTTTTTGTCTAGGGAACAGTTCCTGCATATTTCTGTAAAAATAATCTGCTTTACTTTCTAAGTGAATATAAATTCTCAACTATTAGTAGAAGAAGTCTGGGATAGAGGCAGTGAGCTTGTCTATACTATGAACAATAACTGGGGACGACAAACGTGACTATCTAGTCAACAGCCTTCTTAACCTATCCAGCATAGTGCCTTCTTTTCTATTTAAAACTAAGGTGGAAATTGAAAAAATGTCAAGTGTTTTTGCCACACTTCTAAATAAGACGTAATAAGCAAGAAGCCTTAAGTTTCTGATATAGAAGTTAGAATGAGATGTGCATTGAGAAGAAACAAGAAAATCAAGGTATATTTAATGTCAGAAAGAAAAGGGTCTAGCTATAGTTTCAAAACTGTCAAAAGGTGTCATACATCTCTGTCAACTGCTATGCAGACCTCTCTGCCAATAATCTCCAATAATGCACTCAGCGCGATTGTCTAGTTATGGCAGGATGGCTTTATGTGGACAGTTGGCCACTTTCTCTGGGTGAAATCCAAAAATATTTCATTCCATGTGTTTTTCTTTTATCTTAATTGTAATCTACCCTCCCCAGTAGGCTTGGCTTTACATAGATTGCTCTGAAATAACATTTCTAAGGATAAAAAATGTTGTATCTAAAAACTGGGCTGTGGTGCAATAAATTCCAAATTGTTCAAATACACAGATTACATCAGTGTTCTGCATGCCCTAAATAATTTAAAGCTTAAATTTCACATAGATGATGAGATCATTATGTTGAGGTCAGACTACTTCCCATGGCTTCTAATCAATCTTTCTTTCCAAATTAGTTTCAACCTTACTCTTAAATCAGCTCTAAGATGATTCTTGGTTAAGGCTGTCTGCTGCAAAACTTTCTTACAGCTATTTTTAATGCAGGACCACAATCCAATAAATAGCTATGTAACATGTGGCATACTAATACATAGGATTATTTCATTTAGTCAATCTATTCTTTTCTTCGCTGAAATAAGAATGTTTTCCATAGAGTACTTCTCCTTCAGTGAAGCATTCACAGAGGATAAAGCGGAGATCAGGAACTCATTAGCCCAAACTTAAGGAAGAAAGGTCATGAAGACTGTTTTGTAGAAACTCAGAGGAGGGGAGAGAGATTGACATCTGACTCTAACTTAGAAAATGAGATTGCACTTAGCCTGCAGGAGTGTAGATCTCTAAGGATACACAATTACAGATCTGGCACACAAAGAAGTACTAGATTGCAAGTTGGAATTCCTTGAGAATAGCAGTCTGAAAAAGACAGCAGTTAAATCAATGGCCCGGAGCATGAAATCTTTAGTTGGTGGCTGGAATACTAGCTCTATTACACGGATTGTTTAGGCTAGGTGTATGATGCTCTATGTTGATTTAGGCTTAGAGTTAGCTGTTTTTCTTCACTAGATGCTTGGACGTTGGTGTTAAAACTCTGTCTGGTTAGGTGACTAAAATCAGCAGAGAAGAGCTGAAGAAAAGATGACCTCTAGACGGCAGGAAGAATAATAATTTACTTTTGGCTTCCATCTAAACCATCAACATAAGGTTTGCACCTGGGATTTGTAGCCATATGCTTTAGGCCATCAAAAAAAAAAAAAATCCTCCTTGCAGCAAGACATAATTTTTCTCTCTCATGTACTATGGTGGATAGTCTTTATATAGAATGTGTTTTGTCCAAACCCATGGGAACTTTTTTTTAAAATCACTTTATCCCACACTAGTGGCATGCTGTGCACAGTTTTGGTCACCAAGATACAAAAAAATATGTTGAGACCTTAGGTAATGTGCAGAGAAAAGAAACAAAGGGGTCTTTGTTTTTTTATAAGAGGCCTGGAAGCTAAACCATATGTTAAATGATCAAGGGAGTTATATATGCCTAGCCTATCAAAGAGAAAGTTTAGGGGGAGGACTGTCTTCCAGTTCTTGAGGGGCTGTCACAGAGAAGAATAGAATAGAATAGAATTTGGAGAACCCATTCTCCAAATCACCTGAGGGCAGGACAAGAAGTAATGGATGGAAGCTTCTTAATAAGAGATCCAATCTACAAGTAAGAATAAATTTTCTGAGAAGTGACAATTAATCAGTGGAAGAGCTTGCCACCTGGAGTTGTGGATGTTCCATCACTGAAAGTTTGGACAACCATTTGACCAGGATAGTATAAGGTCCCCTGCCTTGTACAGTAGATTGAACTGGAAGACCTCTGAGGTCCCTTCACGTCCTGTAATTGTATGTTCTATGTTTTACCTACTGAATAGGTTCTGTACCACAGAACCCATAGCAATGTACCCAGAGTCACAATGCAGTTAGGTCACAATGCAGGCAAAAAGTCAAAACAGCCCTATCTATCTCTTGGACAGGGATGAAAACGTGCCTTTCTAGAAATCATTCTAGCACAGTGAAAAATCCCCTCTAGATCAATAGAAAAGTTCAGGCAAGTATATAATACTTGAATACTTCAGCTTCAACTACAACAACACAAGAGCACGCAATATATACAAACTCAAGGTAAACCACACCAAACTTGATTTCAGGAAATACAACTTCAGCAACAGAGTGGTCAATGTCTGGAATACTCTACCTGGCTCTGTGGTTTCTTCCCCAAACCCCAAAAACTTTAACCTTAGACTGTCTACTATTGACCTCACCCCTTTCCTAAGAAGTCTGTAGGGGTGTGCGCGTAAGTGCACCAATGTGCCTACCGTCCCTGTCCTAATGTTTATTTTTATTCAAATCCTTTTCATGTATTCATAACCATGTTTATACTTGTACCTGTTATATAATATTTGCTTGACAAATAAATAAATAAATAAATAAATATAATAAACTTTTATACAGTCCAACATCCAACCCCCCTGAAATGTAAGGCCATGTAGTGATAATCTAGACAGGATTTTTTCTGTGAAATAGTCCATTATTAAAGTAACTCTCTGTTTGGCAATGCAGGTGCAATGGATTAATGGTACCTGTCTATTTATCTTCTCACACTGAAGTACTTTATTCTGGATTCAAGTTGAGTTAAACAAGTATCTTGGTCCTTATAGGTTCATCAAATGGAGTGGAACAATCTTTCTAGACCAGTTGTATAAACAGTGCACAAGTAATTTTGAAATCACCATTTGGGTGAACTACAGCTACATGCGAATATCATAGAGTTATCAAAACTGAAATGTAAATATTCAGTTAATTAATAGATAATAGTCCAGAAACATAGAAAGCTCTGGTCCTTTGCTACTTAGAATTGATCATCCCAGTATACAAGTCTCAGCTTGCATAGTATCTGTCTATTTATAATTATTCATTAAATCTTCTCTTAAAAGTAAGCAACATTATACAAAAAGTAGGAAGAGAATAACATATATTAAGTGAAAGAAATTAGAGACATGAAATAAGAAACTAGCAAAATCTGTTTTTACTGGTAATATTCATTGTTTCCTTCTTTGCAAACTATTGCCTTTTGTTATTTAAAGCTTCTCAGGAATTCCATTCAATCGTGTGTTTTTTTTACCTTAACTTTCCTTTTGATACATTTACTTTTCCTTCATGTACTTCCTTCTGAAATTTGATCTTCATTTGTTTTTAAATAAACCATCACAATGTATTAGTTTCATGGTTAATCACACTTTTGTAATTAGTCCAAATTCATGTAGAACAGATTTATCTGGCCCATGTCCCAGTGGTGGTGGGATTCAATTTTTTTTACTACTGGTTCTGTGGGCATGGCTTGGTGGGCGTGGCAGGGGAAGGATACTGTAAAATCCCCATTTCTTCCCCACTCCTGGGGGAAGGTTACTGCAAAATCCCATTCCCTCCCCACCCCACTAACCTGCTTTCCAGCTCTGTTCTCCTGTGCAGAGCCACAAAAGAAGACCTAGCCGATCATCTGGGACTTGGGAGGAGGCAGAGAATAGATGGGGGCAGGGTCAGTCAGAGGTCATGTTTGCCAGTTCTCCAAACTACTCAAAATTTCTGCTACTGGTTCTCCAGAATTGGCCAGAACCTGCTGAATACCACGTGTGCCATGTCCCCATCTCTGCTTTTTTTACATATAGACTTTTTAGGTACCTCATATGAATAGAGGTATATCTATATTATAGAGCTCAGGTTTACTTTCTGAGACTGCATCAAGGTACTTGAGAATAGAGAGGCCATCTTGAAATCCTTCTTTTAGGGGAAAGGTTGAACTGTAAAGGAATGAAAGAACTTGACTTCAAATAAAAGATGCATCTTCTGTAAGGATCCATGTTTGAAATGCCAAAAGAGTATCCTTACTTTGTTTTCTTTGCAAATGCTTTAATGGAACTAAAAGTGCTTTGCAGACAAAATCCATATTACCAAAACCAATTGAATTTACAATTTGTTTTTATTACCACTAAAGGAGCACTAATTCAAGCTTGGTATGCAATATAATGGCATACAATAACAATAATCTTGCTTTTATGTCTTTAAGCATGTTGAAAGCAAGGGCTTTGTTGCAAAATATAGTACCCAAATGTCATTATAACCTGAAACTATGGCTGACAGTCACAATGTTTCTTTTGGTTGATGATCTTCTGCTGTTTCTTAACCCAAAGTTCTCTTCCTTTCTTCTCCCCCTGTTATCGCAAACCTAGAAGGCATTTTCTACGACAGCGTTCCATCATTTCCTAAAATGTGTTTGAGATATTAGGATATTAAGGACCACTATTTTTATGGAAGAGGGTTGGTCCAAGATTACAATTTGTCTCATGCAGAAAAATACATTCATATAACTTGTTATCAGTTCTCATTTAATTTGAGGAAAGAGGATTAGTTTTTGGAATTTCTTTCAGAAGTGAATACCAAGGAATTCTTCATAGGTGGAATGTGCTTTGTTGCACTTCCCCAGATACAAAATAGCTGAGTAATGTGTGTGCAAATATTGAATTGCTAACTAGAGCATACAAAACTTTTGCTAGACCAATACTCAAATACAACTCTTCAGTCTGGAATCCGCACTGTATATCAGACATTAATAAAACTGAGCGAGTCCAGAAGTATTTCACGAGAAGAGTACTACACTCCTCTGCTCACAACAGAGTACCCTATATCACCAGGCTTGAGATTTTGGGCTTGGACAACCTTGAATTACGCTGCCTATGGTTAGACTTAAGCGTAGCACACAAAATTATCTGCTTTAATGTCCTACTAGTCAATGACTACTTCAGCTTCAATCACAACAATACAAGAGCACACAACAGATACAAACTCAATTGCAGAAAGTACGACTTCAGCAACAGAGTGGTCCATGTCTGAAATGCACTACCTGACTCTGTTGATACATCCTCAAACTATCCACTATTGACCTCACCCCATTCCTAAGAGGTCTGTAAGGGCTGTGCATAAGTGCACAATCATGCCTACCGCCCCTGTCCTATTGTCCCCAATTATTAGTTCCTATTTCTTGTATTCTTACTCATGTTTATACTTATACCTATTATCTTGTAAGTGATTGACAAATAAATAAAAATAATAAAATAAATATTCTCTTTTGTACAGTCGTATCTGCAATGATATACCATCTGCCTCAGCTCCCAAGATATAATTAAATCCCAACTGAAGACCTCAGGAAAAAACTTCTGTCTTGGATTTTTCAGATGGGGAAAAGAAATAATGAATTAATATACAGTATCAATGGTTGCAGAGAAATGGTAATGAAGGTAGCAGAAAACCTCTACAGTAGCAACTTAATCATGTTCAACTCAAATTCCTAGACCTGTAACTGCATCTAGCCCCAAACAGCCATTTTTGTTCCCTTTGAATTCTCAAATTACATTGCTGAAATTCAGCGCAGATTGCTAAATCAAACCAGTGTAATTTCAAAGGATGTTTAGCAGTAAAGGAACTTAACTGAAATTGGAATGGGCCAACTTGCTGTGCCCAACTTGCCACAAGAAATCTTGCCTCAGCCAACTCACCATGGGACAACTTGCCATGTGATAATTCTGTGCAGAATAACTCAATGTGATAAAAGTGATCCGCCATAATTTCTTTAATTTTATTTCCATTGAATGCAAACAATGTCAAAGAAACAGTGAACATTTATTGTGTTGAGTTATCCTGCATGGAATTGGCCATGGTGAGTTGTCCCACAGCAAGTTGGTTGTAGCAAGTTATCCCATGGAGAATTGGCCATGGTGAGATGATGGTGGAGAGTTGGCCATGATGAAATGGAGAGCTAGTCATGAGGAGATTGCCACGGGGAGATGCCCATGACAAGTTGGTCACAATGAATTGTCCTAGACCTAGCTGAAATAGACCTTCATATACAGCAACCATGCTAAGTGGCTTAGATTTACCTCCATAAAGAGTTGCATATCATAGCCTCCTTGTCATTTCACATTTCAATCATGTGCATAAGCTGAATGAAATCTGGGTAGAATTTGGGAGAGATTGTGGAGGAGTTCTATCAAACCTATCATTTTTGAGTTCCTAGCTCTCTATGTTTTGGCAGTCCCTGAATTAATCCATGCAGTAAAGAAAAAAGCAGGGGGCAACTTCCATGCATTCAAACATTAACAAAGCATGCTTGTTGTCCGGTGTGGAATTTGAGAGATAGATTTTTGTAATGGAACAATCAAAATTCTCATTGTTTCTACAGTGAAGACTGAACAATGTGGTGTGAAATACCACAACCTTGAAAGACATTTAGATGCAGAAAATTTTGGAAGCATTTCCAGGCATTCCTATGTGAGAGCTGTAGGAAAGGACTGCACATTGATTCATTCTTTCTCTTTTTAACTGCAGTTGAGGCATGTTTCCAAGAGACAGTGGGAAAATGCCATGATTGAGAAATGGCTTTAGTCACAGTACTGTCACTTTCAACCTGATTGATTCTTTGTGTGCAGAAAAAATAAATCTGTACAATCTTGAGAAGCTGGTCCTTCCCTTCCCTTCTCTCTTCATCCATTTACTCTCCTTCTCTTCCTTCTTCATCCCTTCCCTCTCTTCCCTTCAGAATTATTTACATGTTTTTCCTCAGTTGAAAATTAACATATTCCATCAGCACAGCAAACCCAGTGGAAATATAATTTCCCACCTTGAAGGCAGAGACTCCATAAAATCACATATGCTTATCGTTCAGAACCAGAAAAAAATATATATAGTTGCTTCAACGGTATTAATAAAAATTGACATGGAGAATGTTTCCCCATGTGGCAAAGTAGGATATTTTTATATATAACCTTTGTTTAATTTATTCTTCTTTTTTTATTTTTTTCCCAAGGAGGGTATTAACATAACTTGAATGCTTGGCTTGTACCAGATTTGCAAACAGGTCATAAATAGGCTATTGAATGTTAATAAGTTGGATAAATTGAGGAAAGACCCAGAATTAGTCTTCCTCAGTGAAACCCATTATCCCAGGAACAAATTGTCATATACTGAATGTTTGGAACTTGCAGCTTTTATAAAATAACATTGAGGCAAAGATCACAGTGGATTTGCAAAATAACTGGGTAGAAAAAAAATATCAATCAAAGTGGATGAGAAGTGGATGCAATTTATCATCCCTCCCCCCACTGGAGTTAAGGCGTCTTTTATTTATTATGTAACCTATTCTATTTCCATATTTCAAGGTCTTAGGGTTATTTTATCAAAGTTGTAGAACATTTAGGCAAGGCAATGCTGTAAGATCTGACTATGCATATGCACGCAAGTATGCATTTATTAATTAATGGGATTAAAATGATATTCTCCAGGTACTTTTGGTTTTTTGGCATTGCTTCTGTATTGACTACTGGTAACTACCTGGACAGGCCCCTGCCATTTTTATTGGCAAAGTTTTTCAGAAGTGGTTCACTATTGCCATCTTCTTCTTAGGATGGACAACACTGACTGCCTCCAAATCACTCTGCTGGCTTTGTGCATAAGACAGGACTAGAACTCCCTCCCTCCCTGTTTCTAGACTGGTAACTTAACCATTACGCTGAACTGGCTCTATTTCTAGTTATTATGATGTCAAAATTGTAGCATAAGGATGAAGTTTGTGTGTATGTCGGATTCTTCCCAAGTATATTTAGAAATATTCATGGAAACTTTAACGTTATGGTTTCTCCCACTAGGAGTTTATGTGTATTTATACATACAATTAGATAACAGATAATATCCACACCCACAACAGTGGCTTTAGTTGCTAAGACAACTTTCTGTATTTGAAAGGGTATATTTCCTTATAGATATAATTTCTGGAAGCATACATGTGGCAGGATTAGGGCTCTATCTTTCTCTTGTCCTCTATATATTTAGCTACTACTCATATTCATTTTCTATTTTTCTTTCTTCAAAATCTCAAGAAACACACACAAGACTCAAACACTAATTGCAAACTGTGGCCCTTAACACCCCCCCCCCAAAAATTAAATAGCTTACATGTACATCTCTTTGCAAGTCTCCAATTTGTCTTCTTTCTAGTAGTGGGGAAAAGAACTTTACTGGATACAGATATTGTAACATGCTGATTTTATAAAATATTGAAAAAATGCAATTGCACTAGTTTGAAGGTGTTGTATATAACAGATCCAAGAGTGGTTTTAAGATGAAAAGGAAAGGAGATTAAAAATGTTACAAATCTCTCATTTAGAATTATCAGATGGACCAGATGAGACATGCATATTAGTGCTCATATTAATTCTCACTAAATGAGAAATGTTTAAAATGTAATGTTTATTTATACCAAAAATGAGAATGCTAATTTTACATTAAATGGTGTCCTCATATTTCCTTCTTTCCCTTTCTATGATTTTCTCATTTCTTATGATGCTTATGTAGTTATTTAAGTTTCAACTGTTGGAAGAATAAAAATAGCTGGCAGACATGCAAGAGTATGCAAGATTTCAAGAGACCCTGTGGCTTATAATTAATAAATTGCTTTTCCAAAGTTTATTAAACCACTTTAACCACAACAATCGGTGACCAATCAACAGGCTCATGCATTTTTCTGTCTTCTCATTCACCTCATGGCAGTTGCTACAAGAAGGTGAGGATAACCTTTGGGATGGCAGTAAATGTTACTATGGATACAATCCATTTGGTGTATGCAGATTACCCTTCTATATAAATGCCCCATATTAGTGGAAATGACAGTGAACTATACATTGCAACCAATTCATTCTCAACCATTTTTTTACCACCATGTAGATTTTATTTGAAGCATTTGAATTGTTAAAGATAATTCAGTTGAATTTAGAAAAAAAGTACTTTGCACAAATGATTCGATAGTTAAATTGATTTGGATCTCCCGGCGATCCAATTTGGGTCAATCACCAGGACCAGAGATTTTGTCTTCTAAGCTTTAGGAATTGTGCTGGAACCCAACTTCGGGGAACTTCTTTCTAGAAAATTATGTGCTGTTCTGTGTGTGGTATTTAGAAGATGGGCTCCAGCATGAGCTGAAAGCTCAGAAGACAAAACCTTTGGTTCCAGTGACTGACCCAGATTGGATCCTGCAACAATATCCAAGGACACCTATATTCACCTTCATTCATGATTTGAATATATTTGATCTAATCCTTCAAATGGATTTGAATGTACAGATAGTTGAATTTATTAGCATATCCAGTTGAAGCACCTCCAAACTTAATCTCTTTGTATCTATGCATTTATTACATATTTATTTGCAATAGAACCCAATTAGATGCTTGTGTAATTCCAAGTAGCTTTAAGTGAAAATTGTAATACAAATTAGGAAGCATTGTATCAGAGATGCAGAGAGATGACTCAATACATCTTTTTAATTTATCCATAAAACTAACCCAGTTCAATTCCATGATGTCTGAGTCAATTCAGTTCAATTTTTCAAATTGTATCTGATTCTTTCTGAGTTATTATATTACATGTGTGTATGTTGAGAAAGCTTCTGATTCAGTCTCAATAAATTAGAAGAACTCAGTGTAGTTCAGTGAATCAAATGGATCTGTCTATTTAATTGATATTATCGTATAATTCTATCTGAATTCATGTGGAGTATTAGACACTCATACAGATTTCATGTTTAGAATGATTTATTTTCTTAACATTATACCCCACGAAACTGTATATTTGCAGGCATATATCAAGTACAATATGTTTTCTTGGATTGCATCTAATATGTCAACCAAAGTCTAAAGTTAAATGAAATGCTGACATGCTGAGTTTTTGCATTTTTATTTGAAAAAACTATATTACTACCCTATTTTTCCTCTTTTACTTTTATTTTTAAATGCAAGTTTTGAGCTAACCCTTGCTTTATGAAAATCTGTTAGAATTAAGATTTGTACATCAGATCAGAACACCTGCTTAAAAGATAAATATATTTAAATATCAACCTTTCCCTCTTGATTGGTTTTATAGAAGAGAACTACATTACTGATTAGAAATTGCCATTTAGGTTCCATGACCTTCCAAACAACAACTAGAGTATAGGTAATATTCTGTAACACTTGTTTCCACCCCCAGCTCATTTAGCTAAAAGGGCACTTTCAAGTGTACCGCTATAGTTTATTTATTTTTTCTTCTATTTGCATCATTCCACAATTTCTGGAATATCATAGGAAGAAGAAAACAAAGTTTCTGGGTCATAGAAACCCACTTTATGCCATCATTTCAGTTAGATCACTGGAATTGTTTGTTGTATTGAGTTGCACTTCTCCATTGTGTCAAGATGAAAAGTTTCTCATTAATTGCAATCTGACCTTTCAAACAATAGAAATGAAAACACAGTGGACTAATCCTATCCCCCAAGATTTATCTGAATTCCAATTTCCATCTGCTAGATGATGATTGATGGGCAATGATGCTGTTGACTGCAACAGTATTGGACAGTAACACATCACCCACGTTAGTTTTGTGTGCTGTGCAGAGTCCAGCGTTGGGCAGCCAATAAATGTAAACAATAACAATAATAATAATACAGCAACAACAACTGGAATAATTTTAGTGCAGATATCAATAGAATATGGCCTACAGAAATGTGCTGTAATAGCAATGAATCATGGTAAAATCAGATTAACATGTGAAATGGCTAAACTATCAGGAGGCATCAGGATGAAGCTTAGTATTTGACATTTGCAGTTGGATAACACCAAGCATGGAGAAGTTAATAGTATAGCATATATCCAAAGAGTGAAAAAAAAATTCTAAAGACAAAATTAGTGGAAACACTATCAAAGCCATCAATATCTGGGCCACACTTGTGATATGATACACAACTGGAATTACTGTATTGAATAGAGGCTGAAATGGGAAGTTTGGATAAGAAAAAAACAAGAAAGCTAGTGACTATCCACAATGCATTACATCCCCAAAGTGATATTGATAGCTTATATTTTTTCCCCTGAAGAAATGGAGGCAGAAATTTATTTTAACTCTGTTCAAAGAATAAAAGTGTGCATTGGCTGATTAAAAAGACAGCAAAAACCAAGCATTGATACAAGTTAAACATTGGAATTTACTGAATGTACAGGAAACAATACATGAATAGTGAAATAAAATAGTCAAGACAAGAACAGAAAACTGGCAAGGAAAAATGTTACATGGTCAATTTCTACAAAAAATCGAGGGGGAAAGTAGATAAAAAATAAAACCTGGCAATGGCTTACAATTGGAACATTAAAAAATGAACTGGAAGTCTTGATTTTGGCAATTCAAGAACAAGTTATTCAAACATATGCAATCAAGGCCAGAACTGAAAAAAAAATCACCAAATGATTCAGAGTGCAGATTGTGCAAAGAGTAGATTGTATGCTCACCTCATGCAACAAAATTGCACACACTGATTATAAACAACAACATAACATAGTCACCATAATGATTCACTGGAACATCTGTAAAAATAATCACGTGTCTGTAATGAAAAATTGGTGAGAACATAGAGTTGAAAAAGTAGTCGAAAATGAACAATATTTCTGAATACAAACTGATTAAAGTCTTGGCTCACAATACACCAGATTAACTTGATTGACAAGGAGTAAGTGTGTATAATTGATGTGGCAATACCAGTAGTTAGTAGAAGAGAAGACAAAGAATTAGAGACCATAAAGTAGCAAGATCAGAAAACTGAATTTGAGAAATTATGGCATAAACCATCCATGGTAGTCCCAGTGATTATCAACACACTGGGTGCCATACTTACAAATCTTTGAAGACACTTAGAAAATCTGCAGATTGTCAAAATTTTCAATTACAAAAGATCAACACTGCTTGGATCTGCACATACTGTATATTATGCTGGTACATTACAATACCCTAGGTTCTTGGGAAGAACTCAGTGTGAATGAAAGCAAACACCAGCTAAAGAACTGGTGGTTGTGATTTGACAATGTTGTGCATATAATACAAATAGAAATCAAACAGCTATGGCAAAAGGAAGCAAAGTTAGTGACAATAGTCATAGGTGCCTTGGGCACAATCCCAAAAGAACTGGAGCACCACCTGAAGGCCATTGACAAATTCACCATCAGTCAATTGCAAAAGGCTGCTTTCCATGGAACAGCTGACAATAATATCTCTAACATGACAAAATATCAACCTCTGCCTATCCTGTGTCCTTGGGAAGGACTTGGTAGATTAATAAAAATGCCAGATCTAGTCTAAACATATGGCTGACTGTAGAACCAACCATAATAATTATTGTGCTAATGTGGTGGCTCCTCTAGTTGAGGCAAGATATAATAAGATATAGTCATAGGTCTCATGACAATGAATGTATAAATTGTTACTATTGAGCTTGCAACATATTTGAGGCATGAAAGAAGGAACTGTTGAAAGCGGCACTTGGATTATACATATCCACAGAATTTTTCTGAGATTTCATTATCTTCAAATAGAACCCCATCTGTTGCTGTGCAGCACCCCAAGTCACTTTTGGTGAGAGGAAATAAATAAAATCCCAATGGCTTTCCACTGCAATAAACTCATTTCCATCAATTAAAAATAAGCTGTCATGTATACTGTAGGAAACAGTGCAAAGTACTTATCTGAAATCTTTATCCAGTTTTAGTTTGGCAGATTATTATGCCCAGTTCCAGAAAGCTTTGCCTCAACTTTTCAGGATAATTTTGGTTTCAAAATGTTTTAAAAGTTGTGATGTGAAACAAAAATTAACACACAAAAAGGTCATACACCAAATTCACTTTCCATGGATTTAGATTTGTAGCTCTAATCATGTCAGAGGAGATTATCAAGAGATTAGTGCAATTAAAACAAATGAATAAGGGTTTAAATGTTTATGAAAAAGCTGTTATATTGTGGAATCAGACTTTTTAATGGACTGCAGGCATTAAACAGACCTTGTATTAAACTTTGAAATTAATGGGTCACTGTATAGTGTTCCAGTCTTCAGTACTTGATAAGATTAATTCTTGCTTATATAGCAAAGTCAATGGCTCATTTAATTTCATATAAATGTTTAACATTAAATTGCTTTTGGATTAAGTCTAAACTCATTATTCATTTTAATGTTTGAAGGGAGTTTCATTTTTCTTTTTTTCCTCCCTAAATTACAAGTTTTACCATTAATTGAAGCCCTGCCTCTGTATAGCTGAAAAATACAAGTTTTATAAATTTAATAGGAGGAAGAATAAAGATCTGTGTGGTAACATTTGTTTGAGGCTTGCATGCATTTATGAGTTAGGAAAAAGCAAAACACAGGAAAAAAGAGACAACTTTCATATAGAGTAATAAATCTTTAGTTATCCAATGGCTACTATCCTTTCCAAATGTCTGACAGTCTTCTTCTTCTTCTTCTTCTTCTTCTTCTTCTTCTTCTTCTTCTTCTTCTTCTTCTTCTTCTTCTTCTTCTTCTTCTTCTTCTTCTTCTTCTTCTTCTTCTTCTTCTTCTTCTTCTTCTTTCTTCTTCTTCTTCTTCCTTCTTCTTCTTCTTCTTCTTCTTCTTCTTCTTCTTCTTCTTCTTCTTC
Source organism: Notechis scutatus (assembly GCF_049901735.1). Lineage (NCBI taxonomy): Eukaryota > Metazoa > Chordata > Lepidosauria > Squamata > Elapidae > Notechis > Notechis scutatus. The sequence continues at coordinate 14,424,339 of NC_142017.1, read as the reverse complement.
TTCTTCTTCTTCTTCTTCTTTCTTCTTCTTCTTCTTCTTCTTCTTCTTCTTCTTCTTCTTCTTCTTCTTCTTCTTCTTCTTCTTCTTCTTCTTCTTCTTCTTCATCATATTTTCCAACCTCAAGTAGTATATGTGTCAGGTCCAAAGAACCAGGTCCAGATTTAGATTCAAATTTACTTATTTATTGCTATGCACTGGAATTTTTTCAACTAACAGTTTGCATCTGGGTAAAATTATATAAGTCCTCCTGGGACTGCATAGAAATTCTAAACCATTTGCCTCTTCCTCCTGGGTCTGCCAGTCTCTCTCTCTCTTACAACATGTGACTGACAAGTTCTGTTGATTTCAGATTGAACTTGACCATAAAATATGTGTCAACTAATGTTTGATAACCTAGTAGTGAAAGGGATATAAATCCAAGCAGAGGAAGAGGGAAAGGAAAGATAGAACGAGGTTGGAAGGTATCTATGGAGATAGCATACTAAACAGTAAGACTCAGTCGCCTCCTGAGATTAAGGAAAACCCCTACAATTTATAGGGTTAAGAAGAGGTTTTTTGTTTTAATTTATAGTACTCATGATTGAGTACTGCCATGGATAGGAACTCTTCCTTCTCAAAGAGTTTAAATCAGGCAATCTTGTTGAATTGATGGGTACGGTTCCACTTCTTTTGAACATGTTATTGCTATTCTCATAAAATGGCAGCTATGGGAGCTTTGCCTGCACACAGAAGAGATACCTTATTAGACATAGCTTGTCAACAGCAAAGAAAATCAATTTACCAGAAAGATATAGACATGGAGAGGCTCTTGTATGGCATAATAATGTAATCTCAGTGTTATTATACTCCCTAACATTCTTAATAAGACTTTTCCCCTCCCATACCGCTTTGTTCTTGCTCAGTAGCTATTTTGAGGAAAATAATCTGAATTAAAGTGAAAAGTTATTTAGAGGTAATGAGTGGGGGGCTAAAGGTAAATGAGACAATATATCTCTAGCAATTTTGTGCTTCAGATTAGATGCCTAATGGAGCAAGAAAACTAAAAGATAACTACTTCATTAAAATGAGAAGTGAGTGATCTGTCTGAAAAAGGATTAACAGCATATGAAGTTACTATTCATTGTGATATATTAAGTAAGACATAATAAACAAATAATCATGTTCTATTCAAAGTGACATGTTTGCTACTTACTAAATGAAAAGTATAACTATGTTAAGTGTCTTCAAGTCATGAAATATACATCTAATGACCAATTTAAAGTATGCACTTATTTTCAGCGCAGAAGTATAACAGAACTATATGTTTGACTTCCAAGTGATGTCATGTGAAAACAACCCAGTTGGAATATTTAGCATTCTAATTGCAAAATATACACAGCCTTTCTTTCTTCCTAATTGATCTCTCATCTTTTGCCTGAGTCCCCAAATTTAAATAAAAAAGAGATACTTATGTCGTTCTTTGTGAATTTGTAAACTGCTTCCCAATGCAGTTTTTCTGATTTTTCACTCACCTGGTGAGAAATTGCGACTCCTTTGTGAAGCTACATCTACAAAACGGCAAGGGAGAAGCCTTATCAAAGAAGAGATATCAAGCTGTCAATCACACTGCTGACACATTCCAGTGATGATGGGAAAACAATTCCTTTAATATAGTTTGATATTTGATAAGAATATGACAAAACCAAGTTGCTTTTCTTCCCCCTTTCATCAGATACATTATGCCTTAGGGAGTTTCAATTTTGATCTAACATTTGTGTGCATTAGAGAACAGATATGCGCCAAAAATCGTATTCAAGGGGTAAAGTAGATGGAATTTGTTAAATATCATTAAAGTATAAAGCTTTTATCTTCAAAATGGTAGCAATATCTTGATGTACATTTTTTCCTATCCTTTAAACATTAAGAGTTGATGTTTGACCTATATTGAGGTGATTAAAATTACATGCACCTCTACACATACCGCATAATATAGTATGTGTATTATGCCATGTGGGAAACAAAATCTGCATTCTTTCTGCATATTTCCATTCTCTTTGAAATGGATAACTTGTATTAAAATTCTATCTCAACAGAGAAAATAATTTTATTAAAAATGTGTAGATGGAATGCAGATTCTTACACTTATTAATCATAGGACAATAATTAATAATTTAATAAACGTGTATGATACCCCATTCCAAATTACCCTGGGAAATTCACAACAATCAAATAAATCACAATAGAATCCATAAAAATTAAGGGGATGGTCAATGGGTGTGCAGCAATGTGCTTTTTAGTGTGCGATAAAGTCTTGAATAATCTGTAGTTCCTTGGATTTTCTAATTCCTACTTCATTTAAAACCTAAGAAAAGTAATATTCATATTCCCCTCCAGCCAGCTTAGGAGGTTTTGGATGCCATGGAGACTTTAAAATAAATAAAATAAACATAATAGAAAACAACAATACCAACAGTACCATACCAAAGTAAGCTCCTGAAAAGCCACCCTGAGTTAATTAGAAATAAATTTTATTTATTTATTTATTTATTTGATTTGCCAATTGTTTACAAGATAATAAGTATAAGTGTATACATAGTTGTGAATACATGAAATGGGTACATATAAGAAAAATAAAAGAATAAGAGAAACAATAGGACAGGAACGGTAGGCACGTTGGTGCGCTTATGCACGCCCCCTACAGACCTCTTAGGAAAGGGGTGAGGTCAATAGTAAACAGTCTAAGGTTAAAGTTTTTGGGGTTTGGGGAAGAGACTACAGAGTCGGGTAGAGTATTCCAGACATTGACCACTCTATTGCTGAAGTCGTATTTCCTGCAATCAAGTTTGGTGCGGTTTACTTTGAGTTTGTATCTATTGTGTGCTCTTGTGTTGTTATGGTTGAAGCTGAAGTATTCATTGACAGGTAGGACATTGCAATGTATGATTTTATATACCATGCTTAAGTCAGACCGAAGACGGCGTAATTCAAGGTTTTCTAGTTCTAGAATTTCAAGTCTGGTGGCATAAGGTATTCTACAACGAGTAGAAGAGTGGAGAACTCTTCTTGTGAAATATTTCTGGACTTTCTCAATTGTGTTAATATCAGATACGTAATGAGGGTTCCAGACTGATGAACTGTATTCGAGTATTGGTCTAGCAAATGTTTTGTATGCTCTGGTTAGTAGTGTGATATTACCAGAGAAAAAGCTACGTAGGATTAGGTTAACAACTCTTAATGCCTTTTTGGCTATGTAGTTGCAGTGGGCTCTAGCACTTAGATCATTAGAGGTGAGTATTCCAAGGTCCTTTACAGAGCTTGGGTCATCAACAAGATCTTGCTATTCAGCTTGTATTTTATTTTCTGATTTTTTTGCCAATATGTAGGACAGAGCATTTATTTGTTGAGATTTGAAGTTGCCATTTGTTTGACCATTCAGATACATAGTCAAGATCTTTTTGTAGGGTAGCAGTATTGTCTGTGGTATTGAACAGCTTTACAACATCAGCGAAGAGAACGCAATTGCTCTTAATATGATCACAGAGGTCGTTTATGTAGAGTATGAAGAGAGTTGGTCCTAGAACACTGCCCTGGGGGACACCACTATTGACAGGTACTGGATTTGATAGGACGCTCCCGATTTTGACCATTTGTTGTCTGTTTGACAGGAATGCTTCTATCCAGTTATTCAGTTGTCCAGAGATACCATAGGATTTTATTTTTAGGAGTAGTTTGTCGTGTACCACTGAATCAAAGGCTTTACAGAAGTCTATGTAGATTGCGTCTATTGCTTTGCCTTGGTCGAGTTGTGTCGTCCATATGTTTTTGCAGTGTAAGAGTTGCAGATTACAGGATAGTTTTTTCTGAAACCAAATTGTTTATTGGAGAGTAGGTTGTTTGTCTCTAAGTGGAGGATGATGGATTGGTTAATAATTGATTCCATGACTTTACAGGTGACGCAGCATAAGGAGATTGGCCTGTAATTTTCAACTAGGCTTGGGTCTCCCTTTTTGAAGATGGGGATGACTGTGGCTTGTGACCATAGGTTAGGCAAGGAGCTGGTCCTGAAAGATTTTTCAAAGATTATGCTTAGAGGTTTGGCTATGGCAGTGGATAGCTTTCTTAAGAAGTAGGCACATATTCCATCCGGTCCAATAGTTAGAGATGGTTTTAGATTGCGTAGTGATTTTTTAACATTGTCTTCTGTGAAATCGATATGTATTAGATCATTGTTGTTATCTGTGGTACGGCTAGGAAATACTGGGCATGATCCATTGCTGTTTACAAGTACTGAGCCGAAGAATGTGTTAAAGATGTTGGCTTTAATGGTGTCGTCGTTGCAGTCTTTACCATCAGGTCCTATCAAGGGAGGGATGGACCTTGAGTCTTTTAGTTTGTTGTTTACAAAATTGTAAAAAGCACGGGTGGAATTGGTGCTTAGAAGGTTTTCCTCTTGTTTAATGTGATAATTGGTGCATTCGGTCTTTATCTGGTGGCATAAAATTCTCAAGCATTTGGAGCATTAGCTCTCAAAACTGAAAACTCTGTTACAGTGGAAGAATGCTATGTTTTGGCATAGCATTAATACATAAAGAAAGGGAAAATATTGATGTTTGGACCCCTTACATTGAAGCTAGCTTACACAGCTCTACTGTAAGCACTTGATCCTAAAAGAAGATAAATGTAAAAATCCCTTATGGATCAAGGTGTCCAGTTTTTGTTAGAAGGTGGAAAATGAGTGTAAAATGAAGTTGGAACCTCAAAAGCATCCATTTCAGAAAAAGAAATTCACCTTTAGAAATAATAGATAAGATGACAGCAATGTTATGTATTGTGTGGGTAATATACCCTCATTATAAAACAGCAGAAAATTCTTATTCATCCAATTCAAATGGATTAATAAGCCTAGACAAAATACCCTCTGTTGTCTCCAGTTTATCCACTGACATGGGGCACATCCAGAAAATTTCTTTTCTGTTCCTCCAAAATTGGAATTTCACAAGTTAGGATTTGAAATGACTGTATCGTTTTAGGATTTCAGGATGCACTGAAAATGAAAATATTTATGTTTGTGACCCTGCAAACATAGGAGGTCCACAGTCTACTGGAACCCGTCCTTCTTCTTTAACAAATGAGCTTGGAGATGTGTCAAGAAATCAGCACTATTCAGATTCTTAATAATACCTCAAATCCCTTTTCCTTTTTATAAAAAAAGGAAGATGCTCATGATAGTACCAAGGGGCTAACTTGGGGAGCTGTGCTTTATTCTGTTTAATCATCATGTTGGGAAATGATGGATTCCTTCAAATGCTACGCAGAATTTCTGGTTCAACATTTATAACAGAATTCAGAACTCCTGCAGGAAAGTTTGCTGCTTACAAATGGCTGTTGCCTTCCATGTAACAAAAATATTCTGCTGAAAACTGACCTACTCCAGGATGGTAAGTCCTCACATTCTGTATGTCACAATGACTGGGAGCAGATGTGGTGTTCAGCAAGTTCTGACCAATTCTGGAGAACCAGTAGCAGAAATTTTGGAAAACCGGCCAATACCACCTCTGACTGGCTCCGCTGCCTCCATCTATTCTCTGCCTCCCAAGTCCCAGCTGATCATCTGGGTCTTCTTTGGTTGACCTGCACAGGAGAACGGAGCTGGAAAACAGGTTAGTGGGGTGGGGAGGGAATGGGGATTTTGCAGTATCCTTTCCCTACCACATCCACCAAGCCATGCCCACCAAGCCACCCCCATAGAACCAGTAGTAAAAAAAATTAAATCCCACCACTGACTGGGAGAATTACCTGGAATAACTAATGATGAGACCTGTTGGGAATTGCAACTTGCTATCATTTGAAGAAATACTGTTGTTTCTGGCTTCAATGCATTGATGACATTCAGAAGACTTTGGTTTTCATAGAGAGATAGAGTAAATATATATCTGGTAAAAGGGCAACATGTCTTTCTTGGTGTCTCCATATCCTTCCCGGCCAGGCATAGACTTATATCAGAGATTGTCCAGGTTTCTGAGTATCAATAGCAATAGCACTTAGACTTACATACTGCTTCACAGTGCTTTTACAGCCCTCTCTAAGCGGTTTACAGAGTTAGCTGTCAAGGTTCCAAGTATTATATCCATTAATTGGGCCATATGACTTCAGTATATTGCCCCCAACAATCTGGATCCTCATTTTACCTACCTCAGAAGGATGGAAAGCTGAATCAACCTGGAGCCTGGTGAGATTCGAACTGCCAAATTGCAGTCAGCCAGCAATCAGCAGAAGTAGCCTGCTACTGCACTCTAACCACTGCACCACCAGCTTTCTCTTCCTGGGCAGTATTTCTCTGTGTTCAGGGCTTCCCTGATAATGCTACTGCCTGAAATTGACAAGACCTTAATTAGTTAGTTACATACTGAATACTGCTAGCACATTCCTGCCATTGAAAATCCAGTCTATCTGATGCTGGAAAAATTCAGATACATGTAGTCCTAAATACATTTTTGCAGGTTTTTACTTTAATTTTTGTCATGGATTCCAAGAAAATTAAACAGTATGCTTTTCTTTCATTTGTCCTTTCTAATTGTCTGCAGCCTCCTTTGCCAGTTCAGATATCTGGTAACCCTAAGAGGGAAGTGCAACTGTTGACATAGCAAAAATAGTTGTATGTATTGGCCTTGGTCTACTTCAAGTCATAAATTCAGTTCAGATAATTAAGTCAGTGCATTTAGACCTCTTCATTTTAAATCATCTTTTTCTTTAACAAGGGCTTGTGACATTAGAGCATTCAATTCTGGAAAATCTATCACAATTGATGAAGCTTCTTGGATGAGAAGTGAAACATTTCCTTCTTCTTCCTCAAGGAAGAAATAGTCCAGCTGCCTTTTGAAAAAGCACCTTTGAGACAATTATGACCTGGATGACTGAGGATCTCCACAGACATTTGGAAAAATCCAGTGAAACAAAATACCAAAACTAGCATCACTGGGTTTATGACTTTGCTCCATATGTCCAAGATTTTTGATTTTTCATCTCAGGGATAGATTGAGAACTCTTCTGGTCCTCAACTTCCATACCTATCTTTCAAAAGCAGGAATTAGTTGTAAAATATGTCTAAGTTTTATTTTTGTCTTTCCCTACCTTTCCCTACCTTTTCCTTTGTTTTTTGCATTCCAGTGTCTTGCTAGGCTGCAAACTGTGTGAGACAGAGGCTCCTTGGGGAATCTCTCAGGATTTGAAATTCACATCACTTCGCCCCCACCCACCCCCAGTACAGCTGTCAGTTGATAAGATAGCTGAGAAACTGGTAATAACTCAGACTCTGGTGAAATATGTTTTTGGTACATAATTACCTTTGTATTTAGTTCCTCTTATCCCTGATTGTCAGCATTTTAATTAAAAGGAGAATGTGAGAACCTGGGAAATGTAATTGTTTGTGGAGTAGAAAGACAAGGAGGGGAGAAAATCTTGACTTCTGTTAGAAAACCTGCCTAAGTTTGAAAAATGTATCAGTTCAATCTGCCATCTTTGTTTTACTTTGAGGCCTATCTTTCTCAACTTTCTTTTGCACCATAGTCAAGCTGATATTAATTCAAGGTACAAGAAATACAAATTATTGGAAGTGCTTTAAGTAAGACATATGAGGGAGCTGGTCTTCATTATACCTACCTTCTAGCTAAGGTAGTTTCATTACTGAAGTGGCTGCCTTTGGGATTTCTCCCTTTTGTTTCTTCATTTCTCTGCAAAGCCAATGTAGTTTTGAACATCTGCATGATTGGCAGCAATTCAACAGGGGCAGCTTCTACCAGCAAGAACTTGGAATAATGGGGAAATGTGTTTAATGGCATTTCTGGCTGCTGTTCCATTGTGAAAAAGCATAGCCTGTCAGGGAAACAAGTCATTTATCTTGGGGAACTGTTTGTTTTCTTTATAAGGCTAGTGTGACTGGATGCTTTAAGTGTAAAGCAGGAAACAATTCTGAAGCCAAGTCACCTGCCCCCTTCCTTCTTTCTCTCTTTGTTTCATTATAATTTGCAACAGCCTGGGGTTATTAAGAATTGAAGGGGGTGGTGGAAATAGAGAGTAAAATATAAAGAATGTTTGGAGAAGGACATAATTCCAATCAGATGTTTGTTTGCTGGTTTAAAACTAAGTGGGTGTATTGGCAACTCCAGAAGATAACCACAGCAATTCTCTCTCTCTCTCTCTCTCTCTCTCTCTCTCTCTCTCCCTCTCCCTCTCCCTCCTCCCTCCCTCTCCCTCTCCCTCTTTCCCTCTCTCCTATTCCCCCTCCCTTTCTCTTCCCCCTCCCCCCTCTCCCTCCCTCTCTCTTTCTTTCTCTCTCTCTCCATCCTCTTTTTCTTACTTGGAACAATAGCATTGGAAGAATGAAATTGACATCATATGAGTCACATGGTTGTGTTCCTATGGCAACTATACACTCTGCAAAACCAACATGGATAAGTATCAGTCCCACCCACCCACCCCAAAAAAAGACACATACAGTTACTTCTAAGCACTTTCCTTTATTGCTTCTCACATACGGAGAGAAATCTTGCCAAAAAATAGCAACTAGTTGTATTGTTAAAGGTAGATTCTAATAATTTCTAGTGGGGAGCTATCTTACCTCTCTTTGTCCCAACCACTATCTATGCTTTGCTTTCTCTTGGTCCTCTGGAATGCAATCCCTTTCTCCTTGGAATCCAGACTACATTCCACTACAATAAGAAAAACAGGCCCAAATCACTTCAAGGTATGCAATTATTAAATAAGAAAGTTGGGAAAAACCAAATGCCTGACAGATAGTCACCACAAGGAAGGAAAAGACAGTTCAGTTTGGGAGAGAAGAAAGGAAGATAGTTCCAAGAATAGTTGTAGGCCTGAGGCCAGTTCTGGATCCTGATATCTGACTACTTTTTTAATGGGAATGGTATTGATTTTTTTTATCGATGAACATATTCACTTTCACTGGAAAGCCTCTCCAGCTATTTTTTTGGTTAGTAAGCCTATTCAAAGTAGTTTAAAACTTAAAAGATTTTACTTCTTCCACCAAGGAGTGAAAGCTATTCAGAAGATCAAAGGGGGAAAAAAGTGCTTGTGAGGAAAAAGTTTTCTGAAAATATTTAACTGGTATTGTGCAGTTACAATTCTACAAATTCTTCACAAAATACTTTGACTTAATCAGAGTGCTGGAGTATGGTGTAGTTTTAAGGGTTGTTTTTTTCACAATGCACACACCTAAGGATGTAGTATCAGAAACAGAAAATGACTTAATAAAGAAGGCAGGTGGATTCTTTATGTCTGGCCAATGATGGCAGCCAGCTTCTTTTTAATTGTAAATCACCTAAAGAACTTTCTGGAATGACACCATGTACAAACAGGGTAAATAAATGAAGAGGAGGAAAGCTTTAGCAAGGCTGGATACAATTTTAATCAAATACTGGGCAACAACTTTTCCTTCAAGGCTGAGAAGGGGCAACACAAAATCCCTTACCATGAAAGGACAAGAGAAAGAGATACAGAATTTAAATCCTTGGGCTGACATATAGATGTGGCTAGATTCCTACAATTGCAAAAGCTGATTTTTTGGAGTTTTGACCTTGTGAAGAGTTGGAGAAATCAAATTATTTGCTTGGTTTTGTTTTATTAGCTTATTCCTCTAGATACTTCAGTTCTGTTCCGTCTTTGATTATAATGTTCCATTTTAAACCAAGATATTTTCATAGCCTGTCTCTGCACTTTATTGGAGATCATCCAAGTGGGTTGATCAATCGGGGAAAATAGAAACCGCAAGAAAAAGAACAGCTCAACCTTGATCTTATTGTCCTTCACAAAAGTGAAAGCTTTGGACAGACTTTCAAGAGTCTATTAATAGACCCAAAAACAACAAACAGCATTCTGGGAATCCATGCATTCTTCTTCTGGCCCACCAACATCTTTGTTTTGTGGAGAGTTTCTTTCATGTCTGCAGAAAAAGCAACCCATGTAGCTGAACCTCACTCTTGAATCTTCCAGAGTAAAACATGTTTGCCATTATAAAAGGAGATTTATAGCCGTGCCCAGGGCAAAGCTCTGTGAGCTAAGACTGAGCTAAGAAGCTAAAGGAGAAAAACACGTCTACATCCCTGGCATATGATGTATTTGGCTGCTAGACTTGAGTTCTGATATTTTATTTTATTTCTATTTTCACAGCTAACAAAGATTTTATGAGAACTGAAACTACATTTTCATGGCCAAGACAATATTAACAATGTATCAAGAGAGGGAAAGGTATATGATTATAAAGTGCTTAGATTAGATTAGAGAGGTACTTTTTTCATTGGAGATGAGTCGCGAAGCAGCCCTGGCAGTCTAGTGTGTGAAAAGCAGGGTGATAGAATGATTCAACGGGAAGTAAGATGCAATGAAAAGAAATAAAACAATATGATGAAGATGGGAGTTGATAAAGTTTAAAGGCAATGAGAGGAAACTGAAGAAGTAATAACAGAAAACACAATAGGATGGGATGATGGGTCAGCAAGAAATTAATGTAATATGGTTTATTATCAGCCTCTAAGGAAAAAGAGAATAATATGAAGGAAAGGGAGCTATTCTCCTCTGGAGGTACATACTTTCAGGGGATACCCATCACACGCATATGTAGCTATAAAATTTAGCCTATTTTTTCTGGATGCAAAATATGACTTGAGTTGTGATATGTGAAGGTTGTAAATTGTATGAGAGTAAATTAACTTGGTCAGTACTGCCATGGTTTTCATGTTAAGAACCTAAGAACATGCTCTACTGGATAGCATCACTGGCCCATTTAGTCCAGCAACCTGTTCTCACAGTAGCCAGACATCTGTATGAGGAAACCTATGGGTCATCCAGAAGTTGGGAGGAGCAAGTACATTAACATCAAGGCTAATAGTGTAGTTTGAATGTTTTAATTATTTTTAACCTGTTTTATATTTTGAAAACTGCCCAGAGTTACTTTGTAGGAGAAGTTGGAGTAATAAAATTTTAATAAATAAGAACAAATAACAATGATTGATCCCCAGGTGTTCCATGAATTGGTCCAATACTTTTTTGAAGCCAAGCAACTGAATAGCCATCACCAATCTGATGATAGTAAATTCTTAAGTGTTAAATATCTATATCATCTATAGCTCTCCCACTCTCCCCCCCCTCTCATCTATTCAACACGTTTATTATCTTAAATCACTCAATACAAATTAAAAAGTCAAAGAAACTTTAAAATATTTTATGATAAAAATCTACTTATACCATCCAGATTCACAAACTATATCACAAGGTATAGTTTATATTAATATAAACTCACAATTCAGATATAACTTATGATATAAAAATAATCATCTTAGAATATCCAAATGTCTTAACTTTTATAAAAATATACAGTTTTTGAAGGGCTGCCTCATCCAAATCTCATTTAAAGAATATTGTTTAATGCTATCCATCAGCAATTAATATCTGAATAACAGGATTATTTTGTCCCAACATTCGTTTAAATCACATAATTATTTTAAACTCTGTATCTATACATATACATATAAGTTATTGTTTTCAAATATTATACAAATTTGTGCTCTCTTTTGTCCTTTTTAAAAATCCTTTTGGTATCTTTGTCATGCCTTTTCAATTTTGTGTCTGGATAGAAGATTTGAACAGATAATAGATAATCAGAGTTGGAAGAGAACTTATAGGTCATCTAGTCCAACCCCCTGCCCAAGCAGGAGACCCTACACCATTTCTGACAAATGGCACTCCAATCTCTTCTTGAAAGTCTCAAGTGATTCCTATGCACCCCATCAAAATATGATAATGTAGAACAGAAACCTGTTCAAAGAAGTCTAATCATATTTGTATCTTTGCCATCATGCAAATAATAAAATGATCTAATTCAGTGCCTTGAATCAAAACCTTGAAGGAGGTCAACTTGATTCAATTGTCACTTCCTACTAATGATTCACTTCAGTAGGGTAGTTGGATCAAAGGTATGTAGGATTAAATCATCCCGTCAACATATGGTTGGTATAGTTGTACTTATACATATATTTCAAATCGTTTGTGTTATTTCAGTTAGACTTAATAAAAAATATTACTGTGCTAGGGATTTGGGCTTTTCCCAAAAGACCAAAGCAGTGATGGTCATATCACATATCATATTAAAGTGATCTAGTAACTTTCACTTCCAAGGAATTTTTTTTAATGCAATCTAAAGATGATCTGTATGTTTGAGAATCTCTTAGATAATTTTACATTTCACTGACTTTAGTACATCTTCCAAAACACTTCTCTGGCCTAAATTGTTGACTAGGGCATGAAATAATCTAGGAATATTGTCTTTGTGTTTTTAAAGGTGTGAGATGCAATCATTCCTTGTTTCTCTGAATTGTGAGTGTTTATGTGTAATATCTTGCCTGATGAAGGTAGCTGAAACTCTTGAAAGCTTGCATGGTCTTTTTGGTGATTTTGCTTGGCCCTAGTAAAGATATCCATTTGAGTCTTTCCTTTAATCCTACAGATTATGATCCCATGTAAAATATGTATATATAAAAATATAATTAGTAAGACAATAATCTTCAGCTAAAGCCATGTTTTGGGTTAAATTTCACACACAGTTTGTTCTTAGGAAATTAGTAATTTTAGAAAAAAAGCTCTGTACTTGCAGATACTTTTTAAATCAAGAAGGGGAATCCCTTATTTACAGATCCCAGGTTTTTATTCTTACAATATTTTTATTCTATTTTTTTCTGAAATATGTCTCTTGTTATAGTAAGTCATATTATATGCAATGCTCCTTATTGTTCTATCTTTTGCTCACCAAGACCAAATTAAGAGTCTTGAGGTTCCTGCTGCTAGAGGCTGCTCTCCATTTCTCACTGTTGAAATTCAATCTGATTTCTATCTTTTCACTAAAAAGCTGTCAACAGAAAATAAGCAATTCCCATCAAAGAGTTATATTAGCTTCTAGGGTATATAAATTCAGCTGCTGATGGGAAAAGAAATATCCAAGTAATTTAAATGGCTTTCTGCCTTAATTTGTTTCTGAGAAAAAACGTGACCATGACAATACCACCCCCCCCATACTCTTTCTCTCTCACACACATGCACACACATTTTCTGTATCCCAAACAATTACAGTTCAATGAAGGAGTGCCAATTTACAATGATATTCCAAATAGAGATAAAAGACAACTACAATTCAGGTTTCTAAAGCAATTTCTCTTGGAATCAGAAACGTAACTCATTTTTAATTGCACCATACATAGAGGCATGCCCATACCATCAGGGGCAATTTACCTTGGCTGATTAAAAGATAGGAAATCACCAGGGAATCCAGGGCTGGAGGCTAGATTGGATAGCTGAAAAATGAATCTCAGGAAAAGGCGGTGATAAACCACTTTTCTAATGTTGCCAAAACCAAAAATAAACTCTATTGGGATTTATCTTTAAAATCTGCATCATGAATGATGGGTCACCAGGAAAAGAAAGTTTATATATATATATATATATATATATATATATATATATATATATATATATATATATATATATATATATATATATATATATATATGTTTTTTACACACACACACACACGTATGTATGTATGTATGTATGTATGTATGTATGTATGTATGTATGGCATTCAGCTTTGTTCGGAGTATTTCCCCGTCATAGTAGTTGTGCTTTTAAAGTTGTAGCGACTATACAGAAGCCTGATGATGGCAGATGAGATTCTGCCGAAACGTCGCTACAACTTTAAAAGCACAACTACTATGACGTGGGAAAATACCCGAACAAAGCTGAATGCCATACATGTAAGTACCAGCGAAAACTTAAGAATATATATATATATATATATATATATATATATATATATATATATATATATATATATATATATATATATATATATATAATCAATCAAGATTCTCAATCATCCAGGTCATAGTTGTCTCAAAGATGGCTTGGAGTAGCTTGATGAGCATGGCAGGGGAAGGATGTTGTAAAATCTCTAGTCAGAGGTGATATTTGCCGGTTCTCCGAACTACTCAAAATTTTTGCTACCAGTTCTGCAGAACTGGTCAGAACTTGCTGAATACCACCTCTGCTTTTGAAAGAAAGCACCTTTGGAAGAGACAGTGTTAGGTGATTGGAAAAGTGTATCATTTATTTATTAGATTTGTATCCTGCTTGTTCATCTAAGAAGGCAGCATATCTAATATATCTTTCTCCATTTTTCCATAACTGTCTCTCCAAATCTTACAACAATAAGGTGAGATGGACGGGGTGGAAAAAAATGACTGTCCCAAAATCTTCCTTGAGACTAGAACCCCTGGGTGTCCTCACTACTATTCCAAGTCAATAGGCAAGTGATGAATGATTTTGGTAGGACATCTTTGCACTTGTACTAATTGAATATAACAAAGACTGATTGCAGGGCACATACGAAGATTTAAATACCTATTTTATTTTTAAGAATAGGTGTTAAAATATATGTGTAAAATCTGAGGTTATCCATCCCTGGTTTACTGCAACAAAGGGATTGCCCAAAATTGGCAGTGCATTTTGAAGCAGAAAAACAGACAGACAAAAACATATGCCCTACAATACAATGGACTAGATTAAGATAAAACAACCCACCCTGAAACTCTCCCAGTTCTATCTCCAGATTCCTGGACAGCCCACTTGTAATCACTGACCTCCTTGAAAAAGAAAAGTTCACTGTAACTTCTAATAACTTAATAAAGCTTTTGTTTTTGATGCCTTATTCCTATTCAACACTATGCAGATTTTGCCAATCAATGAAATATGTAAAATTCTCTTAAATGATGAATAATTTTTGAATCCTGCTTGAATAATTTATAATCCTTTAAGAAAAGATGATGAAAACATCTTAAATATAAGCAATTGTAATCAAAACGATGTGGAATTATTTGATTTAGCCCATTTATTTGGGGTTTAATAAATGGTGTTAATTTTAGGCAAATTTACTGGGGGGAAATGATATGGGAACAACAAGATTTTGCTTTTAAACTCATGAGAATATGGTGCTTCAAAGCAATCTTTCTGGACTTTCTGTTTCAAGAACAGAAGCATCCTTGGTGTAGCCTTTAGCCTTGTCTTTTACTTTCAAAAAATGATATCTGTGATAAATGGGAGGTTGGCTTTTTTTCCATCTAAAACTACATCTCTTCCTCCTCCTTCTGCCCTTTTCTTCTTTTTTTCTCCTCCATTCTTCTTCTCCTTTTCTTTCCCTTCCTCCCCCTCCCTTCTCCTCCTCAAATGCCTTTTTTCCCCTTGAGGAAACAACTGAATTCAGGGCATATCTTTAAAGTACTTTTCAACTGATGGGGCAATGGTAGAAAAAAGACTTTCAAATTTTGCTGGTTGCCCTTAAGGTGTACTTAAGATGTCTATTTGAGAGTCTCTACTTCTTACAAAGACTGTAACAACTGGGTTAAAATCTGTGTTGTACCTTTTGATATTGAGGTAGAAGTTGGAGTCACCCAACGATAGAGCTCTGTGACAGTTGTGCAAAAATTCATTTGCACTGCAACCACACTGTGATATAAAGAGAGAAATTCCACACTCTGACAACAGTGCTATTCATTGGCATAATAGAAAACTGAAATATAATATGACTATTGTACATAAACAATACAGAAGAATATGTTTCCATGCCTAAACTGCCATAGTTTCATGGAAAACTGCAACTCAGTGTAAGTTATTTCTGCTGCAGTCCAGAAAATTAAAATGGTCCTTATCCTGTTAGCCTTTCACAAGATGTACCCAGACCTGCAGCTTGGAAAGTGTTAACGACCCTGTTTCTTGCTTTTACTTTTAGTTGCTTAATTATCTCAGCTCCTGTTTGTTTTATTTGGTTTTTCTGGATGGTTTTTTCTACTGTTTTTTATTGTTTTTATTGTTTTATAAATTTAAAATTGTAAACTGCCTAGAGTCTTGAGTTGGTCAGTTATAGAAATTCAATGAATGAATGAATGAATGAATGAAAAATTGTGAACCAGTTTAATGTAGACTATAAATAGTTAAATAGATGAGTGGTTTGATTCTGGGTTGACTCTAGCTGGGAATGGCAAGCTACAGTGTCATAAAATCATTTATTTTATTTTATTTGGTTTGTCAATCGCTTACAAGATAATAGGTATAAGTAAAAACATAGTTACGAATACATGGATACATATAAGAAAAATAAAAGAAACAATAGGACAGGGATGGTAGGCATGTTGGTGCGCTTATGCATGTCCCCTACAGACCTCTTAGGAAGGGGGTGAGGTCAATAGTAGAAAGTCTAAGGTTAAAGTTTTTGGGGTTTGGGGAAAAAACCACAGAGTCAGATAGAGTATTCCAGACATTGACCACTCTGTTGCTGAAGTCATATTTCCTGCAATCAAGTTTGGTGCGGTTAACCTTGAGTTTGTATCTATTGTTTGCTCTTGCATTGTTATGATTGAAGCTGAAGTATTCATTGACAGGTAGGACATTGCAATATATGATTTTATATACTATACTTAGATCGGACCGAAGGCGGTGTAGTTCTAGGTTTTCTAGGTCTAGAATTTCAAGTCTGGTGGCATAAGGTATTCTGCAACGAGTAGAGGAGTGGATAACTCTTTGTGTTTTGTTTTAGGTTAGTGTGTTGTCAGAACAGCTCCTTTGTAGCTTATTCAGTCAATCTTGATTTAATAAACTCTGCAAACCTTACTTACTGTAGGCCATTTTTTCTTGCTTGCTTATTTGGGTGATTTTTTAAATCCTATTTTTCCTCCAGGAACTCAAGGAAGCTTTCATGGTGCTCCCATCTCCCATTGTTCCTCAAAACAACTTTGTGAGATAGTTGGGCTGAGAGAAGAACTGATCCAAATTCACTCAGGATACTGCTCTGACTGAGAGATGAATCTGGGTCTCCCCAGTCCTATTTTAACACTTTGATCCCTATGCTACCCTGATATTTTATTATTTTATTTCCTTGTCCCTATGAACCCTACCAAATTAGGACTAAAATGTTGCTGAGATCCAAAAGAAAGCAACTTGATGAAATAAAGGCGGAGCCCTACATATCCCATCATTTCAAAGGCACAACCCATCAATAAGATCTGCAAGAAGCCCCTGACAAATGCATCAGTGTGGGATTCAATTTTTTTTACTACCAGTTCTGTGGGCGTGGCTTGGTGAGCATGGCGTGGCTTTGTGGGCGTGGCTTGGTAGGCATGGCAGGGGAAGGATACTGTAAAATCTCCATTATCCTGCAGCAGGAAGCTAAATAACAGGCTCCTCCTTCTACTTCATGCAAGTAATCCTAGTTACCAATTGCTCATTCCACAACTGTTCAAACTTGTGGAGCTTTAAAAATTAGATGTATGACCAGTCCTTGAACTTGCTGTGACTACAGATTGTGATCATGTGATCACAATTTGAGGGTTTGACAACCAGTGCATATGTACAACAGTTATAAATCCCTCAGTCAAATGATTGCATTTGTGACCTTCCTAGGCACTGGAGCAAAGTCACTGGAGCAAAGTCACTGGAGAAGCCAGCAGGAAGTGACATGTCATGGCTCTTTGACATTGTGTTTAATGACCAAAGATGATTTGCTTAACAATTGCAGTCAAAACTGATGTCAGGCATAGTCAGGCATAGTCAGGTGACATTTCTCTTTATGACCGCATTGTTTAGGGATAATGTTGCTAGTCCCAATTACAGTTGGTAAGAGCAGACAACCTGTAAGACAGTATAATGCTTTATTTTTATCTATCTATCTATCTATCTATCTATCTATCTATCTATCTATCTATCTATCTATCTATCTATCTATTTTGTCAAGCGATTGTTAGATGACAGGTATGTATAAACATGGTTATGAATACATGAAATGGATATGAATAAGAAAAAAAAGAAACAATAGGACAGGGATGGTAGGCACATTGGTGCGCTTATGAACGCCCCCTAATGTGTATAGCTTTTGTTCAGTTTGAACAGTCTGGCTTCCAAATCTAAGCAAATCTAAGCAGAATTTGTACCTTAATCATTATCTAAACTCAAATATGCCAGTACAAAAAGAATTTCCTTGCAAACTAAACTGATGTTCTATGCTTCCCAGGATAGCAAGCCAAGTGCCCCTTACATTTATTATGCATTAACAGGTCTCCCTTGGAAGAGAAGAATGTAATGTTTCAGAGCGATAACAGTGAGCTCAGCCCCCAAACCATCTCGTATTCTTTCACAAAGAAGGATAAGCCAGCTCAGGACTCTGGAAGCTGCCAATCTGTAGACTCAAATTGCCTGCCTGGAATTTCTCCCCGTCTCTGCCCCCCCCTCCGCTCCTCCTTTCTGTGCAGCGCTAAGGAGCTCATCAAGACCTCTGCATGCCTTAGCAATTGTGGCAGTTATATCTGGCAGATGTTGGTTTCTTCTCTGAATCCCCAGGTTGGTTGAGAATATTGCTACTCCAGGAAAGCAAGGTCAAAAAGAGGCAGCTTTACATTTTGTTTGGAAAGCAATGAGATTTGTGGTCACTCTCATCCCTTCTGGGAGCAAAACTGCAGAGTTCCCTTTCAATGTGCTAAAGAGTTTGGCAAAGAGGAAAGCAGTATGTTTAGATGAATAAGGAGCATCACACAGAGAAAGCAAATATATATATTCAGGCTTGTGTCTTCGGCTTTGTGCTTCTTGGAGTAATGTATGTACATACATACATACATACATACATACATACATACATACATACATACATACATACATATTTCATAGGTTTGGATATGTATTTTTCTCTTACAGGGTTGACATTATCCAGCCTGTTGCCCTGCCCTGACACTGCTTCAATGCAAACCTTTTGAGGGAGTAGTGATTTTCAGGCCCATTAAACACCACACAGCAAATAGCCTCACTGCATTACAAGCACAAAATAAAACATCTGAGTCAAACTGTATGCATTTCAGAGGTGATATTCAGCAGGTTCTGACCAGTTCTGGAGAACTGGAAGCGGAAATTTTGAGTAGTTTGGAGAACCGGCAAATACCACCTCTGACTGGCTGCAGCTCCATCTCTTCTCTGCCTCCCATTGAATCCCAGCTCGTTGACTGGGTCTTCTTTTGTTGCCCTGCACAGGAGAACAGAGCTGGAAAGACGGTTAGTGGAGTGGGGAGGGAATGGGCTAGCGAAGAACTATCTGTCTGGGCAATGAACATCTGATAGATATAAGCCAGCTTTTCAAAATAAAATCAATAATAATCAAAACTCTCTTATTCCTGATTTTCTCAACCTTTCCCTTTTAACTTTTTCTTCCAGGATGAGATTAGTCTTAAAATACCAGGGAGATGGGTCCTTTTTTCTGTCTTTTCTTAAGGCAAGAATTGTCACTTTAAAAATGTTTAAAGTCAAAACTCCACTGTCTGTTCTCCTCAGACAGATTAAGTTTATATTCCTCTCTTAAAACCTCTCTCTCTGTCTCTCTGTATCTGTCTCTCTCTCTCTCTCTGTTTCCCCAAGAGACTCTTCACTTTTCTACTTTCTTGACTGCCACCCACTGACTTCCCTAGTATTTTCTAACTGCTATCAGTCAAAGGGATTAGCCCTGTCTTGTCTGCAGTCACCTAAGTGAATTCCCACATTTATTACAATAAAATTCCTTACTTACTCCTGAGATTCTCTAAATCCTTTTTGCAGTGGAAAAATCTCTTTTGGATTATTATTATTTTTTTAAAAAAAGCTCTTTTGAGAGACTCTTCTCTTGAATAAGATCTGAAGCTCTCACGATAGGTTGAATCCCAAAGTCTCCAAATCAGTGGTGGTTATGCTATCGGTTCGGCCCAGTTCTACCAAGCCGGTAGTGGCGATGAGCAGTGGAGACTGAATGAGTTCTCTCCGCTGCTCTGCTGTTGGGCCCACCTGCCAGCCCTGGCTCCCATACTCACCTTTATCCTCTGCTTTTGAAGCGCAGCTGCTTTGCGCGGGACAGAAGAGTGCCGCGCAGCAGCTGCTGAAGCAACCGGGAGAGTGCAGGCTTGCAGGAGGTGAGTTGGAATGCCTCTGCACCTGTGCAAAGTGGGTGTTTGGCGCGCATGTGTGTGCACATGCGCAAAGCACACCCACCAAGCCATGCCCACCAAACCAGTGGTAAAAGTTTTTGAATCCCACCACTGCTCCAAATAGACATTTTTGGATTCACTTCCATGAGCTGCAGAAAGCTCTTTCTTGTCAGCACAGAAGCCATCAGGGCCAGAAGCAGAAACAAGACAAAACCATTACCAAAACACCACACAGTTGACTTTTATTATCCAAGGCTGAGGGATGAATGGCAAAAAGCCCTTTAACCCTTGAGGGATGGAGAAGGGTTATACCTTGGGGGAGATAAACACATTTGGGCAAATTACTTCATGAATGCATGAACTCCCCCGCTATCACATCTGCAATAAAGGCAATTATCTTCCTAATGTTATCTGAATGCACATGTTCTATTTCTTCATTTTTCTGGTTTCTTGAAAGTGTAGGCTGTGCAAAATTGTTTGGAGTCAGGAGCCCTCTAAACATGGATTGAATGAATGATTCAATGAATGGATGAATACATATTCTGGAGTCATTCCATACTCAGCTTGTGAAAGTGATCCTTCAAAGGATTATGGCCATGCCCAGGGTGGAGTTGTGATACCTCCTGCTCCATTTAAAGATGGAACAAAAAGTTTACTAATTCCTAGGATATACTCAGGGACCCAAGCAAGTGAAGAAGACTACTCTGATATAGCTTTAAGTGGACTTCAAGTGGCTTACAAGCTATAACAATTATCATTATCATCAAAAGTATAAAGGTCAGGCTCATGCAACCAGATCCAACATGTAGAATTCAATCTCCCCCGATTGCTTACTTCTCTTGGGAACAGATCGATAAAGCTCCATGGAACTGGATGTGTGTGTGTGTGTGTATGTGTATGTGTGTATGTGTGTATGTCAGTCAGTCAGTCCTGGGTCAGTCCTGGGTCTCTTGTGGCTGTGCAATGATTCAAGACTAATTCACTGCTTGAGCCCTAATCTCTGCTTGCTGGACGTTTTCCAACAATAACCATAATAAACAAGACAGCCTTGATTAAAAACAAACATTAAAATTAAGCATAACAACCTCATGTCCTTGTCCAACATATTACCTCCCCAGGCATGGGGCCAAAGCCAAGTTTTAAGGCTTTTCAGAACTGTAGGAGAGAGGACACTGTCTGCATCTCTGGAGAGGTGGCATTCCAGAGGGTGGGGCAGAAACATAAAAGGCACAATTTCCAAGTCTTATTTAGTAGAAGGGGCCTGGAGCACATCCACTCTGTTCAAAATTACCAGTGGACAGACACAACGGATGGTCCCTCAGATAATGTTCCTTCTCAGTGAGGATCATGTTGAGTGGCTTTCAATTTGGCTTATGAAACAGACTTCCCTACATATCAAACAATTGAGTTGTAGGGAGTTCACGTTCCCCACTGCAAACTCTTAACTCTTATTTCTTAAGCTTTAAGATGTGGAAGGAAGCCTACTCAAATGAACAGAAGCCAAATAAAGGAATTTCATCATCATTCAAGTATATCAATTTGCCAACAAGATATTTCAGCTGTCATGTCCCCGCCAATTTCAGGCTCGTCCATTCTTCACAATACACTGTTAAATTTCACCCCAAATGATAATGGATGCAAATATTTATGCCATCAGTTTAACACTTGGCTGCTTCCATTGAGCTCTTCATCTGTGGTGCTCAAGCAAATTTGCCTTCATTTCTCTTTCTGTCAACTCTTTCATCTCGCTACAACATTTATTATGCTTCAGAGAACTGTTTTACTTATGCAAATAAAAGAACTCTGGGGTTTGTGGCAAATTAAACAGTAATTGTAGCTGGCTAGATTTTTGTGATTAGGTTAGAAACAGTGCTGTTGATCGCAAACAAATGGAAAACATAATCTGGTGTTCTGCACACTAGAAGCCAAACTATGAAACAGTGACTTATTAAGCCAGCAAATAATACTGCACCAAACATTACACACACCATTTAAAACAGCTAATCACATTTTTTCTTTTCTTTTCTTTTCAGAACCCTCCAATGAAATTTCTCAAAGAATAATAGAGCTGTGATCCATAAAGCACAGACTTTTAAACACTTGCCTGCTCAAATTGATAATTGTTGACTATTTGTTGGCTGTCATTGTATTGAAGCACCAAGAGAAAGGAAACTGTTTCAATTTTATTCATGTTTACATGGAAGGAAGCCCAATTGATTATTGTGGTCTCTGGGATAATATCATTTTGCCAGACGCACGCTATGCTACATTTGGTGGGGTGAGATGACATAATTGGAAGCTTTTCTAGCAACCTGTATCCTAATCAGAGGTTCCACAAAAAAAGATCTCTTCAATACACAGTTGCATAATAAATTGAATTAGGACAGAAACAAGAAGAAAACTCCTAAAGATTTCTATTAAGTGTGATGAAAACCAGGGTGGTCTAGCAGTTAAAGTGTTGGTAAATTCTCAACCAGACAAGGAGGAAGGATCAAGCAGGGAGATAGCATTGAATCTTTGTACATCTACAAGAGATTTAGTTCCCTGAGTCCCATGGATCCTTATCCGTTTGTTCCCAAGGGAAGGTAAACAGACTGAGAAGATTCAGTCTTCTGAATCTTCTCAGTCAATAAAGTAGTAGTTTGAACCTTTCACTTTGGATGTGGTTGCTTATGGCTGATATAAGGTGTTAGGTTAGCACTGCGGAGACTCAGGTTCATATATTCTATCATCCATGAATGTTCAATGAGTCCCAGAATTATTGATACAGGAAAATTTAGAGGAAGGAATTGTGTACATCCTAAGCTCTATATAAATAAGTTGTCAACCCTTCATTGTACTAAGGAAAAATGATTGTCATTCCTTTGAACTAAGCAAGGTCAGGAAAAGGAAGTATATCTTTTTCTTATCTTTAATTTTGCCTATAATTTATTTAGATGATTATGTCCTATAGTGCTTATCTTGAAAGGGAATTACATAAAGTGTGTGTTGTCTGTGTATTTATGAGAATGAATTTTCATCTGTTTGTCTCAGTAGGACAATTTTAACAGATTAAGAGTCGGAAGGGACCTTGTAGGTCATCTAGTGCAACCCCCTGCCCAAGCAGGAGACCCCACACCATTTCTGACAGATGGCAGTCCAATCTCTTCTTGAAAGCCTCCAGTGATGAAGCTCCCATAACTTCCGAGGGCAAGGTGTTTCACTGGGTGATTGTTCTCATTGTCAGAAAGTTTTTCCTTATTTCTAGGTTGATTCTCTCCTTGATCAGTTTCCATCCATTATTCCTTGTCGGTCCTTTGTGTGCTTTGGAAAACAGGTTGACCCTCTCTCCTCTCTGTGGCAGCCCCTCAAATATTGGAAGACTGCTATCATGTCTCCCCTGGTCCTTCTGTTCACTAGACTAGCCATGCCCAGTTCCTGCAGCCGTTTTATTGTATGTTTTAGCCTCCAGTCCCCTAATCATCTTGGTTACTCTTTTTTGCACTCTTTCTAGAGTCTCAACATCTTTTTAATATTTAAATTATATTTATATGTTTTATATATTTTTAATTAACCCAGTCATTTATTCACCAATGAAATATTTCAGCAAGTTGTTTTTTTTTTAAAGTATGGTTATGCTAGTCAGTACCTATAAAGACACACGCGCACACAAATACACACACCTATTTTGTTGGACATTTTGCAGATAAATCTACTATTCATGTAATCAGCTCCCAAAATACAGGAAGCAAATTGTCTTATTTTGGTCTTATCAGTATGTGAACTTTGCTAAAAAGGTACAGATATGTAATTAACATTTATCAAAATAACCTGTGGCAAATCAAAATATTAATTGTTCAAATAGTGACATTTAATAAGCATGTTCAATGATTACCTACTCATAGGTCATTTTGCTGCTAAATATTGCTAAATTCATGCTGCTGAAAGCATGATACAGAAAATAGTACTTAAGTCCTGAAGTACCAGTTGAAGCATCAATGATACATTGAAAGGATCTCAATAGAGTACTACTGAAATGAATAGTTGTGAAAACTTCCTTGTACGTGAGAATGTATGGCTAGTCCATACAAATACAGGTGCAAAATATATTACTTTTGACCTTGTTGTGAGGAAGGACCATCATGGTTTAAGTATAGATAACTTCAATCAAAAAGCCATAAAGAAAACAAAATGACCAAAACACCCCCTTACTACCAATTAATACCCAGATGAGCATAGATTAACACTAAGATTAATATTAGACCAACAATCAAGAAATAAAGAATGTCTCCATTAAGGAACTACCAACTCAGAAAAGCAAACAAACAGTATACAACAGCCTAATTAAGATTAGAGAGATTCTCACACACTGTATGTAATAGGCTTCTTAAACTTATCATCAAGGTGGCTTAGGGTGAAAGTCTTATCTTTTTTATATTCGTGGTGGTGTTACTGTAATTGCTAAAGGAGAGTTTTCTGTTCTTAAGAAATTATTGGAAAATTTCCATAGAAAAATTCCCAACTCAACTTCTTGGCATTCAGATTGGGTAGAGAATTTTGAAAGCACATTTCTGCTCAGCTCCAGGAGGTATAATAAGCACCTTAGTCTAAACCTTAGTTTCACAATTCATGCCTCATATTCTACCTTAACAAAAGAGATGAAAATGGATAAATGTGTAACTGCCTCTTTTTCCCTGCAGAGCTACAATTTCATTAAGCCTGAACTTTTAGAAATCATATTCTCATAACAAAAGGAAAGAAATATTATCAGGAACTTTTGAAAGGAAATTTGTTTTCTTAACTTTGAATAAGAGTACTACACTGTTAGAAAAAGCATTGCACCTGGAATCTAATTTTTTTCCTTCTTCTTTTTGATTGCTTATATTGTTTTGTTCTGAAAAACAAAGGATTTTAAAATAATAACAATAACAATAATAATAAAGAATAATAATAATCAAGGAATAGAATGGAATAGAAGCAAGCCACACTAACAGAGCAGGCAGGTGAAAGTTTTCAGTGACATGAGTTTAATCTTAATATTAAAAAGTAACACATGTATGCAATTTTCTTTATTTCATTATCCCCAATGTATAATGCTTTGTGGGTGGTGATGGAAGGTTGCTATTTGAGTTCTTTCTTGACTTTGCATTATAACCAACCCATATGCCATATTTGTCAAGAGGTGGATGGACGTTTTCCCAACAACATCTACAATTACTAATGCTTTGCATATTAAAAACAGCCATTCTTTTTTGTATCCCTGGCACAAAGCCAAATTTACATAAATCATGGCTTACTTATTTAATCTGAAGAGTGTGCACATGTATTAGTGTTGGAAACAAACAGATGAATTTGCACTTTTAAGGTTCTAGAAATTACAGATGTCTAAAACCTCCTTTAAAAGTTACATTAGTAAGCAAATCAAGTAAATGCAGCTCAATTTTTCAGACTAATTCCATGCTTGGTCACACAGTCAATCTTGGAAATCTGAATGTATGCAAATATTAGTTTATGAAAGAAGAGATATTCTGTTGCCTTTAGGATAAGTGCTAAGAGATTTAATTCAGGCTAACATTTACCTCATAGTATAATCTATATATCACTATATGAATATATCCTGATAAATCACTCACATTAACTCCTATCAAAATTTAAATCCATAAATTGGAACTTGAAGATTGTAGATTAACCATTATGAATATATCAGCTTCAGATGGAAACTATAACAGAAAAGTGACTATAGCACAGCAGTGGAATACAGGTTTTCTGTGATTGAGCCATTGATCAAATAAGAATTTCTCATTCTGATTCATGGTTGAATCTGTTTTCAAACCATGAAGAATTAATAATGATCTACAGATCTTGAGTAGAACCCCAAAGAGTTCAGTAGGATAGAGACATGTTTAGGACAGTCTTGAAAGTGAAAAGCAGCAAAAATCTTATCTATGTTACTATCTATATTAGCAGGACATCATTCTATGTCATTTGAGTAATTTATGATTTCAGAAAATCTACTTTAAAAAAATCCATGTGCTTTTGTTTAAAACTTTTCTTAACACAGAAAATTCTTGTATCAAACTTCCTCTGCAGTGTACATTATCAAGTTCAATTTCACCAGATACCTTTATATCACTTGTATTTTATGTTCCTAATCCCTGTTGCAATATTTTAAAATATTAATTCCATGTGCAACTTCCTTTTTAAAAACTTTTTATAACTTGTCCTTTCAATGAGCATCTTTTCCATTTTTTCCCTTAGACACAACTTTCTTGCTCAGATGTGGGTTTTTTTTGTAATTCTTTGACAGAAAGGCAATAGGAATTGTAGGTATTACCTGATACTTGAATCTGGATCATGACAATCTATTTCAGTGGAGATCACAAATATGCTCTCTGTGAGATCCACTCTGGTTTTTTTACATCCTTACCTGCAGACTGAAATCCTAAAGGTAAGACTGAGCTACATAAATCAATATTCCACCCCACCCCCACAAAACAGTTTTACAGTGTATTTCCCCCCGTGAGCTTGCAAACAAGATTTATTTATTGCATCTTAATTAAAATCGGGATAAAAATACAGTGCTGTGGTATGCAGGCAATGTTTGATTTTTTTTTCAAAAGAGTAAACAAGATATATGTATAAAGATGTTATATTTTAACTGGATATGCTAAAAGTATGTTTATTGCAAAAGCTTTTATGCCACTTCAATCATTTTAAACTCTAAGCAGCTCTCACAAGCTGAAGAAATACCAGAATACTACAAGAGTAATATAATAAAAAATAGAAGCATGCATCAATTCATTATTCAGTTTCATTTAAAAACAGGGTAATGTCACTCCACATCTGGATAAAGCAACACAAACAAAGCAAGAATCATGGAGACCATCCAAGTTGCATCTCTAAGTTTTGAAACCTAGCCCTAAATGAAATGTTTAATTCTTCTTAACCATGTGACATCATCCATCACCATTTTAGTCAGACACATAATAATGTATAATCTCAGCTTGCTGTCCGCTTGTAAAAATGAGAAGAGACTCAGTGAAATAAGCAATTTCCCCACAGAAAATTGGAAATTCTGCCAACCAATTCCAGGTGACTCGCCATCAATCAGTGTTAGATTCTCTCGAGCTGAAACCGAAGGCTGTAAGTGCAGGGCTTCACCTGATGGCTAATGGCATATAACAAATACATTCACGAACTATAGAATCCGAAAGAGAATCTGTAATTGTCAGTTAACTTTCAGCAAAGACCTTCTCAAGAATTTGGTATAAAATAGGATTTTATTTCACCTCCCCTTCCCTCCCTGGCCCGTCCACTCATGTATTTAGAGGCCTTATTCTTATTATAACATGCTGTGAGGGAGAGAAATTGTTACAAGCCTCTGTATTAACATGTCACATCTCAATGAAGGACCTTCATTATCCAGAGGCTTAATGTGTGATTACATATGTCTTGGTCATGGCATGGATATTTTTATTCCTGCAATTGTTCTGTATCTAAGCTCAAATAAGTTCTAGCTTCCTATCAAACTTTTTTAACGACTTCTGATTAACACTGGGAGGGCAGTTTCCAAGGTAATTTCTTTTAAAAGAAATTCACTGCAAGTGTATGTAAAATTTATTAACTCTTTTGACTGTGCACGTCCCCATGTACAGGAGCCAGACTAAGTGGGAATTTACTTTAGAGATAGAAAAAAAAAAGTATTTGGCAGATAAGAAATCTCGATGGAGCTGAACTACCATCAGCAGGAGAAATTATGATGGATTTATGATAGCAAACTGGCAACATAGGAAAATAGATTTGTCAAAAAATGAAACCCGTTAGGATGTGAAGCTCTGACATAAAAATACACAAACCAAATCTTCTAGCTGAGCTTTCAGGGGAAAAAAGCAGAAGAAAAGATTGAAAACCTGGAAGTCTAAATCCTACAATCGGAACTGTTTTGAAAGTTCTGTTGTGATATTCTCATCATCTACCTAAATATATCACCTCCAATTTTATATCCTATATGCTGGGCAAGAAGTAATCAGCTTTTTTAAAATCATGTTTTCCTTAAAGAGGACAAAGAAATGTTGATTTGGAGGAATTTCAGCCTGCATGTTCTTGTAAATATGATAAGCCTTTTTTTTTTTTTTTAAAGTGGTTTTAGTTACCCCAAAGGTGCATTTTTCAAGAGGCAACTGGACTTTCTGGTTTTTTCTTTGAAGACATTTTGCTTTTCACCCAAGAAGCTTCTTCACCTCTGACTGGATGATGGGAAATGAAAGGATTTATACTCCTTGCAGACAGCTGTTCATTTGCATTCTTTTTTTAATATATATATTTTTATTTTTATAACAACAACAAAAACAAACAAATAGAACCTTCTTTCTGTTCATCAGTGTGTCAGTTGGGTACACATTTCTTTGTGCACGTAATAACATTATCATACATATTTTACTTATCTATGTTTACAATCATTCTAATCAGTATTTTATACCGCATATATCACTTATTATATTAGCCTTAACATTATATTTATTGACTTTCAGTAATATATTTCACATTCATTTTCTTCATTTGCATTCTTTTAGTGGGTTGTTAAGGCCACCTGGAGGTTTATCTGTGTCATCAGGGTCATCTGAGTGGTGCCAATTGGTGTGGAGCCTTCTGGAAACTGTTGAACTGTTGTAGATTGCAGTTCCAAGAAGGCTCCACACTTATTTGCACCACTCAGGGGGACCCTGATGACACAGATAAACCTCCATGTGACCTTAACTCTAATACTTACCTTCTACTGCAGCCCCGGTGACTAAAACAGTTGAGGCCTGGCAAACCGCTCTACCGCGTGAATCAGCTATGGCAAAAAAAAAAAAAAAAACAGGAAATAAAGCACAGGAAAGAGCAGGGTGTGTGTGGGCGGGGCCAAATGCCCACGGGAACTACCGGTTCAAAGCAATAGACACAATCTACATAGACTTCTGTAAAGCCTTTGATTCAGTGGTACACGACAAACTACTCCTAAAAATAAAATCCTATGGTATCTCTGGACAACTGAATAACTGGATAGAAGCATTCCTGTCAAACAGACAACAAATGGTCAAAATCGGGAGCGTCCTATCAAATCCAGTACCTGTCAATAGTGGTGTTCCCCAAGGCAGTGTTCTAGGACCAACTCTCTTCATACTCTACATAAACAACCTCTGTGATCATATTAAGAGCAATTACGTTCTCTTCGCTGATGATGTAAAGCTGTTCAATACCACAGACAATACTGCTACCCTACAAAAAGATCTTGACTATGTATCAGAGTGGTCAAACAAATGGCAACTTCAAATCTCAACAAATAAATGCTCTGTCTTACATATTGGCAAAAAAATCAGAAAATAAAATACAAGCTGAATAGTCAAGATCTTGTTGATGACCCAAGCTCTGTAAAGGACCTTGGAATACTCACCTCTAATGATCTAAGTGCTAGAGCCCACTGCAACTACATAGCCAAAAAGGCATTAAGAGTTGTTAACCTAATCCTACGTAGCTTTTTCTCTGGTAATATCACACTACTAACCAGAGCATACAAAACATTTGCTAGACCAATACTCGAATACAGTTCATCAGTCTGGAACCCACACTACGTATCTGATATTAGCACAATTGAGAAAGTCCAGAAATATTTCACAAGAAGAGTTCTCCACTCCTCTACTCGTTGTAGAATACCTTATGCCACCAGACTTGAAATTCTAGAACTTGAAAACCTTGTATTACGCCGTCTTCGGTCTGACTTAAGCATGGTATATAAAATCATACATTGCAATGTCCTTCCTGTCAATGAATACTTCAGCTTCAACCATAACAACACAAGAGCACGCAATAGATACAAACTCAAAGTAAACCGCACCAAACTTGATTGCAGGAAATACGACTTCAGCAATAGAGTGGTCAATGTCTGGAATACTCTACCCGACTCTGTAGTTTCTTCCCCAAACCCCAAAAACTTTAACCTTAGACTGTCTACTATTGACCTCACCCCTTTCCTAAGAGGCCTGTAGAGGGTGTGCATAAGCGCACCCACGTGCCTACCGTCCCTGTCCTATTGTTTCTCTTATTCTTTTATTTTTCTTATATGTACCCATTTCATATATTCACAACTATGTATACATTTATACTTATTATCTTGTAAACAATTGGCAAATCAAATAAATAAATAAAAATAAAATAAATTTGTTCCAAACCAGTAGAATTCCACCACTACCTTAAACCCTCTTCCTACATTAATACCCACTGCGCATTTGAATGAAAAGTCACCCTTATGTATTTATCATAGAAAATGACGTCTGCAATATGTATAATTCCCAGTTCACTTAAATAATAATAATAATAATAATAATAATAATAATAATAATAATAATAGTACAGAAAGGAAGAAAAACAGAAAGAAAAGATCCTCCTATATATGTTCCTCAATCATTCTCATTCATTGTTAAAAGCTGAATTTCTCTAGCAGTAGCTACCATACCTGGGCTAAAGAAATATGTAGAACGGGACACAGCAATCCCTATGTTACCACCATTTGGTTACCGTTAGATTTTTGCAGCCCAGACACTATAGCCTTATTCTGTCTTTTCTGGAGGCCAATAGAGATTTGTTGAGATGATTGAATTATGCCTTTTGGATCTGCTGTCTTGTTTTTTTTTAATTGCTTTCAATTACTGGATTAAGATGAATGAGTAAAAGTCTTTAGAAACTGTCAATAAACGAGTCCCTGGACATCATGCACATGGGGAATGTCACAACAACCCAAAACCCTCTACTTTCTCTCCCCCTCCGCATTTTCTCCAGTTTATATGCAAACCTAATAATGACATGCGCCTGTTGTTTTTTTCTTCGCAAGAGTCTGTCCTGGATCCATGGATGGTATTCTAATTTAAGATCTGAAAAAGGCTGCTGCTTATAATGAAGCAGTGATAGTGAGATATCGTAATCTTGCAGCTCTGAAAATGTCTTTCTTTCATTAAAATTGTCTTGTTAGCAATCACATGCTGAGCAATTATTCTTGAACTGAAAATTTCAAAGTTTTAGTGAATTAAATGGGCTATGTTCTTAAAGGAAAACTTTCCAGAGAACACCTTTACTTTCATGAAATTGTAGACTATTTCCTTGCCTTGGGGTACATCTAAGTTCAAGGTGTCTTAATGAGAGGTGACACATCTACTAAAACAATAAAGTAAGATGGAGGTTAACTTCAAAGCTATCAGAAGGGGAATTCTAGAGTTCAGAAGTCAACACACTCAGATTTTTTTTTTTTGCAAAGGTTTATTATATGGTGGCTCCAAACATTCACCTTGTTTTTATTCACTTTTGCAAAGAGGTATTCAATTAAATTCTTCTAAGCTGAATGCAAGCTTTGCATTTACTCTATGGAGCATTTACTCCATGGTATGCAACTATCCTTTTATGTAATTTACCTGACCAAAGGTCTTCTGGTTCACTGCCTTCTCCACATCACAACTGAATCCTTAAATGAATTGTAGAAAGAGAGAATTGAAAGGATGTAGACTGGGGAATTCTGGGAGTTGAAGTCCACAAATGCTGAGAATGAGAAACATTTCTGTAAAGTTGTAGGAAATGTTTAATAAGTGAAAATGGATAATATCAATGGAATTGTCCTCCATACAAGAAACCATTACTGTCAGACTGTCAAAGTCTACATAATGGTAGACTTTGTCTTATTGCCCCTTTTTGTTTGCAGATGAAGACAAATGGGTAAAAGGGATGCCATATGCTTTCTCAGTGTGTGTGTGTGTGAGAGAGAGAGAGAGAGAGAGAAACCAAGACTTTCCATCTGCTGATCTTAAGATCAGATGATCTTGCTTGTTCTTATTGGAGATAAGCTGATCTGAATTCATCTCTTTGGCACATGGGACTGTAACAATCTTATTTCATAGGCATCTATAGCAGTGGATGGGGGGACATGATTCAAATCTGAATTGTAATTGCAACACAACACACCGCAACACAAATAGGAAAGCACAGAGCTTGCACCGTTATAATACGATCCATGTGTTGTCACTGTGCTTCAGAATGAATTGTAATAAAATAAAATAACAATGGGTGGTGGGTGAAAAAGGAAAAAAAAAACCCATCCCTTCTCCTTGCCTTCCAACTCCCAAGTTTGAAAAAGCTTTGGTAGCCAGGGTGAACTGTAAAATGAAAATGCTACCACACCAAAATCCAATAACTGTCAGATACATTATTTCATTTGGTTGCATCCCAGATCTTAAGAGACTGTTGCTGAACTCCAATTTAGCCAAAGATTAAATAAAATCTGATCAAAGATTTATAGAATTCTGGACTGAAACTAAGCAGGCCACGCCATGCCTGGAAAGGTTTTACTGTCAAAAAACCCAGCTTTAAGTAGTGCATTTTTCAATAGCGCCTGTAGCAAAGGAGGAAAATACTGCACCAGCATCTGAGGAGTAAAACTGTAAATTACCTGGAATTTATCAATGGCCATAAAATGAATGGACCTATCATTGTGGAGTCATGCTTTATGGAATCAGGCTTGGTGATGATGGGTGAGAATGGATTTTCAATTAAAAATATTTCAATCTTAGCTTTCAAGGTCTAGTGGCTTCTTCTAAGATCTAAATTTGGCTCATGCAGTCTGCTGAGTGGACAGTTATTTTTAAAGCTGGTAAAGACTCAAAAAAAGAAAGGACTTGATTCTGCTGGGACAAAAGTACCTACAACAATATTCTTCTTTTTGTAACACCAGGTTATGGAACGTACAAAAGTGAGCTGCAATGCCAATGTAGAATGGCTTTAACATTTTTGTTTGTTTTTGTTGTATATTTGTTCATTTTGTTGTGTCACAAATGATCTTTAGAATTATTGAAAACAGATCAATTAATGGAAACTAGTTATTTACTCTTTGGGCAATATATTCTTGTGTGACTTGAAGTGTCACATACACAAAGAGATGTGTTGATTTTGTTTCCTCTTTCAGTCATAAATTCAACAAGAGCATTTTATGTAGGGATTGTTGAATTATAGTATGTCTGAATGAAAATGTGCAGCTTTGACATATGATTACTTCTCACTTCCTGCCCAAAGTCTCCAGTCTATTTTTTTTATTTATACCACTGTCATATCAAAGGACTCCTGGCAGTCTAAACAAATGAAAAGCATCCGAGGAAACATACAGTAAATATCAATGGTGAAATTAACAATAATACAGGGCAGTAGACAGCATCATCTCAAATTATTCCCTAAACATTCTTCAAAAGAAGTTTTAACAAACTTCTGGAATGCTAAAAGACAGGGGGATAACAATTCTGTGAGGTCGGCTATTCTATAAATTGGGGGTTGTTCTTGGGAAACATCCATGGGACTCATTAGACTCTGATGAAAGTTGCAACGCAAGGAGCAACTAAAAAGCATGCATTTGGGAAAGGGATTATGACTGGAAAACATATTTTTAAAGGAATTGAGAAGGTATAGGTTAAAATCAGAAATTACGAGACATCATAATGTAAAATCATCACTTTGAGTTGTGCCTGGAAATCCACTGAAAAGCAGTATAGGGCTTTTAGCGTAAAATCTTTGGGCAGCACATACATTCCAGCAAACGGACCACTGAATTTTGTATCAGTTTTAGTTTTTGAGTAGTCCTCAAGGGCAGCCCAACATGGAGTGCACACAGCAGTCCAAATGACAGTGAGTAACCACTGTCACCCAATGATGGGTATGGTTTCTGAGACAACATCAAAAGGGAGAATGCTTGTTTAGGCAAGACTAATGGCAGGTTGCAATATTTATCTGACCTTGGTGAAAATCTAACCTGGATCTGACCTGTTTGGTATGGGATGGAAAATCGTCAGCCTTAGATTAGATTGTGTGTATCCCAGCACTGGTTATATTACCCTAAAAGCCAAAAATGAAAAGGATTTTCAAGCAACAATGTTCTTTGAAGCTCTGGCAATAAAAGTAAAGGAGCAATATAAAAAAAAATGGGACTAAAGTTACATAGCAATAGCACTTAGATTTATATACCACTCCGTAGTGCTTTATAGCACTTTCTGAATGGTTTAAAATTTGTCAGCATTTTGCACCCAACAATCTGGGTCTTCATTTTAGCAACCTTGGAAGGATGGAAGGCTCAGTCAGGATCAAACTCCTGGCTGTGGGCAGAATCAGCCTTCAATGCTGCATTCTAATCACTGGCTCCTTACAGATAACAAAGATCAAACTAATGGTAAAATAAACCAATGAAGGTTGCAAAAGGATGGATAATGTCTGATTTTTAGGATCAACCAATCACTTTGAAGTGTTTTCTCTGGACTTAAAACAAGTTTCAGGTCCTTTTGTCTAATCAGTGGTTCTTGCACATATCTCTCTCTCAAGGGATATCTTCCTTATTCTCTGCACCATGGTCCCACCTGTTAGAATGTCTAGCAAAGAGTCCTGCACACCCATTATTTCAATATTTTGTGTTCTTCCTGCCTTTTCCCATGAATCAGGCTACCCTCCCTCCCTCAGTGAATCTCCTTTCTGGAAATTATTAGAGA
The DNA here is from genome assembly GCF_049901735.1 of Notechis scutatus. Taxonomy (NCBI): domain Eukaryota; kingdom Metazoa; phylum Chordata; class Lepidosauria; order Squamata; family Elapidae; genus Notechis; species Notechis scutatus. The sequence continues at coordinate 14,389,790 of NC_142017.1, read as the reverse complement.
CAAAATTGTTTTAGACAGTCTTCCCCTCCGCCATCTGATATCTGATGTCATCTTCTCATTCCTTTCCCCCCCTTTTTACTGCTTTATTTTTGTTGTGCTTTGTTTGGCTGATTGTTGTTTCTAACCATTGGTATTTGTTTTGTTTTTGTTTGTTTGCTTTCTATGTGACTGGAGATTTTATTTTGTTCTGTTTGTACTTTTTGTCAACCACGGATAGTCGTTTTGATTACAGCAGGGTAGAAATGGGTTTAATAAAAGAAAGAAATGAGATCAGTTCTGAATGCTGCTTTTGCATTGTTTAAACAATGCTCAGGAGCACATATATACAAATATAAAACTCTGCAGAAACAACACCTTGCCTCTAATTCTATATATGGCCATATCAAGATTATTTTAATGCATTTATATGTTCTTTTCTTTGCACCAGGTAAACGTTTGCAGCACAGACAGCTGTAAAAAGTGGATATGGACTAACCTCTGTATAATAGTCAAATAAATCATTCGTAAACATAATTAGAGATTTGTAATTTATCGGTTGCCCTGTAGGAAAAAGAAGCATACAAAACATATACAGAATTCTGATTAGACTACTCTACTGGAAGTTTCCCTAACTGTTCTTCCTTTGTTGTATGATAAATTGCTTTCATAAAATATCTTCCTAACACATTTACTAATTTTGTTATTATCTAATGTTATTCATTATCTGAACAAAGTAGACCAAATAACTGAATGAAACAAACCTATATTTGTGCGTGCCATTGAGTTATTGTGTTGCAGGTTGTTCTGCCACACATCTTCAGCACTGGGTTGCAATGAAACAAACAAAGCTAAGTTTTCAAGCAGACAGAATACAAATCCAAGGATTTATCATGAGGTTCAAAAATATATTGCTAACAAACACAAGGAAATCTCTCATAGCGTCAGCTGTATCTATAGCAAATATTATCTGTGAACTGAAGAGTGAGTCAGATTTGTTTATTTATTTATAGATAGATAGATAGATAGATAGATAGATAGATAGATAGATAGATAGAGATAGAAATAGAGATAAATAGATATACATACATACATACACACACACACACACACATACATACATACATACATAGAAATATAAATCTGACTCACTCTTATACACACATACACACACACTGCTCAAGTAATGATTGCTTGAAGTTATGACAGACCTCCTCAGAGCTATTTAGGACCTCATTTCTAAGTTCCACAGTCCCTCCTCATGTTTACATGATTACATTTTGTGCACTTGGCAACTAGCTCACATTTACAGCCATTTGCAGCATCCTGCATTCATGTGTCTGTGATTTAAGATACTTTTTACCAGAACCTGGAATTTACTTCTAGTTTCCACAAAAAAATAATTCCATTGAGTACAATGGATTCACTTAATGACTGCTGTGTTCAGTTAACAACTGCTGCAGTCAAAATTGGGTGCAGTGGTAACTTGCTGAACAACTAGCATGACTTATGACCATAGTTCTGGGCTCAATTAGAGTCATAAGTTGAGGACTACCTTAAAGGCTCATGTAAGAACTGACTTACCTACAGAGTCCTACATATAGAGAAATATCAAATCACAGAGAAGTATTTATAAAAATGAAGTGCATAAATGGCCTTGAAAATTATGATAATTTGCGTTCATAGTCTCTCTCACACAAATATACACTCTTGTTAAATAGCCACACACCTTTTGTTCCTTCCCATATTTTATCATATTTCACTTTAGTTTTCCCCTTGCAACAGAGATTTGAATTATAAATATTCTTAACATCATGCATACTGCACACTCCCTGATGTTTTATAAAGGAAAACAGGTGTACACAGATGCAACATTGATTACATCAAAGCAACTGCACACAGTATTGCTGTCATTGTTATTCAAATAGAACAAAAATTTCCTTCAAAAAGGAAGACATTGGCACTTTTGAGGACCCTTCCTGGGTCAGAATTTTATGGTTTATTATATTCTTGTTATTCATAATTTACATTCCTCTATCAAGCTAGAAAAAATGTTTTTTAAAATGCTAGAACTAGAGAAATTTATGTACATTAATTTTCATGCATACTTCAAAAAGAAATGGCCAACTGTTTTTAAACAACCACATAAAATTATGATTTTTCCATTCCATATTCCTTTAATTAAACATAAGTATATAGGAATATAGTATATAGGTATATAGGAAGCTGGCATCCTGTAAAACAAGTATTAGCCTCCAGCATCATGATGGTAGTCTATTCCTTTTTTTTGGGGGGGGGGGATATGGGCTCCTCTAACTGGCAAAAATGATAATAAAGTATATGGTAATAGAAATCTTTTAAAAATATGGTGGGGGAAGCAATTTATTTTCAAGAGGGTTTATGACAAGATGGGAGTTATCTTGTGAATAAGCAAACCCTGCAATAATAGCAAATATCTGTGGCTCAGGTGTAGGATGAGGGTGGGTGTCCATTCTCCAAGCTTGTGAGTTGATTTCCAAACATTTCATTACCAGGATAGGTAACATCTTAAGTGAAATTTAGGGAATTTCAGTGTCACTGTTCCTTTGCTTATCAGGGCATTGTGTGGTCTGTCAGTGTATAAGACTTTATTAATTGGAATCGACATGGTAACAGGTCAGCCAATGGGGACTGTTTGGTGACCCAGATGGCTTGGAGCCTGGGTATGACTTAACTTGACTGATTTGTATATAAGAGTTGCTTTGTCCTTGCAATATAGCCTCTGTATTATATTGCTTCTGTGCTTATATAGTTTCTGTGTTTCTGTGCTTCAGTGCTAGTGGTTCTGATTGCTTCTGCTTCTTGTTACTGTACTTGCTACCACATTGAAAGAGCTGCATGGGTATTGTATACTTGCATCGTGTTTTATATTATTGTATATAAACAAGTTTCTTCTATAAATGAATCCTGATGAATTAGTTACTTGTGTGCTGGTTGGATTGCTGCAAACTCTGACATGGTCGGTGGGTCTTGTGATGGGAGGATCATGTCAAGTGTGGATCACATCAGGTAAGGATGTCTCAAAGATGCTTTTTTGGAGGCAACTGAACTCCCCCCCCCTTTTGCAGATGTTTTGTTCCTCATCCAAGAAGCTTCTTCAGCTCTAACAGGATAGTGCAGAATGGCCCAGTTGCCTCCTGAAAAAGCACCTTTGGCACAATCATGACCTAGATGACTGAGAATCTCTATAGACTGTCAGGTGTCTTGTGATGGATTTTCTGATGGGGAGGTCAAACAGAGCCTTTCATGCTTCAGAAGGATGACATATTCTTAATATTCTGAATCTACCACAGTTCCCCCAAATTGCCTACTCATAAATATACTACTTATGAGTAATAATATATATTCACTTACAAGTTCCATTGGATTCAGTGGATATTTTTCTGAGTTGGTAGGGATTGACCTGCCGAATGGCTCAGGAAACAGCTATTTATTTTAGTTGCTTCCAGCTCAATTTGATTGATCTAAAGAAGCTAACCAGAATTGGATCTAGTAAGTACCAGTACTCAGGTTATAAGTAAAAACATCCCAGGGCTAGAAAAAAGCATTTGTGAAACAAGAGAGTTTGGCAAATCTGAAGCCTCCAAGATGGCCTCAGCCAGGTTCACTTCAGGGTGCATTATTTGGAATGCTAACACAGTGATTTAAAAACAAAAACTTTACCTGAATATGTGTAAAGAAGAGCAGGAAAAGCTGGGGATAGAATTAAAGGTGTCATCAGCTTAGAGAACTTATGTTGCCACAAATGTCATCAGCTTAGAGAACTTATGTTGCCACAAATGTTCCAAATCCAACCTCTCTTGAGATTCATTGACTCTTATCTGCCACCAATTTAGTACTGAATTTTTGTTGACTAGATTCTTATGTATAGGGTTGAATAAATCTATGCTGAAATCTAACCAATGGTTTTGATTCTTTGTGCCTCGCAATGTGGCCATGAAGTCACCAGGAGTAGAACTTAATTCAAAAGAGAGTGTATTTGTAGGATATATGATGGGTGACATTTCATAAGAACCTACCTGTCATTCTTCAGCTGTGGTACAACTAGAAGTGTCAACTAGTATTGTCTTGCTTTAGGATTCTAGAGAATGTCAGCTAGGCCAAATATGACTTATGGAACTTTACAGCAATCTGAGTTCAAGGGGATTTAGAGCAGAGGTGGTATTCAGCAGATTCTGACCAGTTCTAGAGAACCGGTAGCAGAAATTTTGAGTAGTTCGGAGAACCGGCAAATACCACTTCTGACTGGAGATTTTACAGTATCCTTCCCCTGCCACGCCCACCAAGCCACGCCCACAGAACCAGTAGTAAAAAAAAAAATGAATCCCACCGATTTAGAGTGTGCATTTATATGCAAATGTAGGCCTTTTTCTTGGCTTATGTGGTGGAAAATCATCCTTAAGACTGAGGTGTCAACAAGTGCTCTGTGTGCACATCATATTTTCTCCTTCAAATCCAAAACACTGAATGATCCATGTAGTTGATAACATATGAGGTTACTCTTTTCCCCTTTACTTTCACTCATTTGCAATTCTTGAAGATTATGTTTTTTAGTGCACTAGGGTATTCACTCAATGTAAATTCATCAGATTAGCATAAAAACCAAAGAAACAGAAGTAAAATCTCACAGTATGTGACCCATGTTTCTATAAGGGATTACATTTCTCTATTCCTTCCCCTTCAAGAAGGCATCACTTATGTTCACATTTCTATGAAATGTAAATAAGTATATTGTTGAAAATATTTTAATTTTCCAACTGTTGGTGTCTTCAAGTTCACTTCCTTGACTTTACCAGTGAGATTTGTGACTCAAAAGAAAAGCTTCCTCTAAATTTGCAAAATATATTTCTTTTCCATGACATTTTCTTGCTTTAGAACACCTCCAAAAGGAAGCTGCCCAGGAAACAATAAAATTAAGGGAGTGGGGGGAAGAGCCCATGAAGCTGGCACTTTCCAAAATACCATCACAGAAAATCATCTTGGTTAAAAGTCCCCTCCCCCCCAAAAAAAAGGCTATTAGCAAAAAGGGGTGAGAAGTGAAACAGTGACATACAGGTGATGGGTATTTAAAATTTAAAATTACAAACTCTGGAAAGACTCTGGGTCTATAAGTAAATGCATGAATACAGTAGACCAGGAATAAGGGCAAATAAAATTGCCTTATAATAAAGCAGATCATTTAGCTCATCAGATCATTTATCTAGACTGACTCATAACAGCTGTCTAGACTCTCAGCATAGTCTCCCAAGTATCTTTTAATGAGGAGCTTCTTCATAATCAAGACTGATAGCAGAAAGAGGAAGAGCTGGAGCCAAATTTTTCTCCAGAAGGGGAGACCATTGGAGATGAAGACTAGAAAATCAATCTTCTCCTCTTCCTCCTTCTCCGTACTAGAAAGTGGTGAAGTGGTGTTATAAGAAAGATACAGTAGGCAGCTGACGTCAGGAACAGGAATGATCCAGTTATTAATCAGATTCTGGGGTAGGATACCTCTTTAGATTCAGCCATTGCTTGAAGAACTATGACATGGCTACTGACACTATTGCTTAATAAACTGCTCTCTTCTTGATGCCTATTCCCTTTTTGGCTGTTCTTAGTGCCAAACTAACATCTTCCTTGCCAGATGAATTTATAGCTGTTACAGCTATTAAAACAGTGCAAAAAAGACTTTAGCAGCTTTACATGGGACTCTCTTGTCTATAAAACAAATACTCTACTACTGAACGATGGCCCTAAGGAGGTGTTAGAATTTGTGCCTTCTTTGGTGACAATACATCAGCCAAATCTACCACCTTGAGCTTTCTGAGTAAAAGAATGAATGTAAATATAATATCTAAACATGGACAAATTCACCAGCAATCAATGGCAAAAGGCAGCTTTACTTGGAACAGCTTATATTCTGCGACTATACATCTAACACTATCAAACATTGACATCTGTCTATCCCAGATCCTTGATAGATGGACATAAATGCCAAATGCAATCTGGCTGGCTCTGTGATGGGTAATTCTTCCAACTATAGCAATATTATTGACATAATTCAGGAGAAGGAACCCCATTATCTGGATCTGGAAGAACTTCAGTTTAAAGACTGTATTGAAAGGTTCTTCTTTTTGATAAACAGCGGTTGCAAGTTAGACTGCAAGAGAAATAATGTACCCTAAGGGATGGGGTAAGATAATGTATGTAACTTGAAAATATTGTTCTCCCACCACCAACTGGAAATAAAGCCAGTGCTTAACTTTATATTTCTTCAAAGTATTTTCTCAGATTGCAATGAGTAGGAAGAGCAAAATAGTTAAAAGGCAAAGCTACAAATCAGGAAATTGTCTTCCATTGAGGATCTGTATACTGTGCCAGCCAGAAGTAAGACTGAGAAAATATATATGGACTCCTCACATCCTATACACAAACTGTTTCAACTCCTCCCAACTGGATGGCACTACAGGCCATTGCATATCAAAACAACTAGACACATAGACAGTTTTTCCCCCCATGCCATCACTCTGTTAAATACACAATTCCCACAGCACTGTTTCATTTACCCATGGTAGGAGGGCTATATTACTATTATATTTCTCATCTTTCCTATTACTTTCTACAATTGGTATCATAATTATATTATTTGTACACTGTATATACACTGAGAGCTTATGTACTGGAAACAAATTCCTTGTGTATCCAATCACATCTGTCCAATAAAGAATAAGATTGTTATTTCATAAGCACTTTATCTATGATACAGCTATGGTATAAGATAATGCATGTGAATAAATTGATAATGATAATGTTCATATAATAATAATAATATGATAATACATGTGAGTGAATGTGAATAATACAGCTATAGGGACCTGCATGTGAATAAATTCTATGAAAATAATTTCTGCCACTGAAATGAATGAACTTGTGTGTGTGTACAGTATGTGTGTGTGTGTATTACTATATACACACACCACACACACACATTTATCTATCTATCTATCTATCTATCTATCTATCTATCTATCTATCTATCTATCTATCTATCTATCTATCTATCTATCTATTCCTTAAACAGTTTCTTGAACAAGAAAGAACATTTGACATTTTTTCAAGATGTTGAGTTTGATTATGGCCTTTTCCAAAAGTGTAAAAGGAATTAAGATTTACTTTGGGGGAAATGTTCAACCTTCTTAAGAAAACAAATTGCGGTTTGATATGTTGAAAGAGAGATAATTTGAAATAAGAAAAATAATAAAAGTCAAACTGTCTGTCATATATTTATGAAAGACAGTTTTCCTATTATTTCATTATATTTCATTTATACACACACAGTGAGTACATGCTGCTAGAATAATGCAAACAATTTTGAGAAGTTTTCACATGGGAAATATTAGCAGAAACACTTTGCTATAGATTTATGGAAGCATAAGCAGCAGAATAGAAAGATAAAGTTTAACAGACATGAAAAGTGCCTACAAAAACATGTCTTTAAAGAAAATAAATGCATTCTATAAACTTGAAAGACAAAAGATTTCTACATCACATTTCTGCTGAAAATTGTTTAAGCACCAATCTTTAATCGCTAGTAGAATCACAATTATTTTGGAGAAATAGAAATCAAACGATTGATGCTGTGGTTAACTGAAGAATGACATGCTAAAGACTGGCAATGAGTGAGTTCAGAATAAAAAGTAGATTTAATAATTTTCCATGTACAGTTAATTAACATTAGCTATCTAGTTAAATTCTTTTCTTTCCCATCACATATAAAATTATAATGTTGGAGTAAGTTTTGGGTTCTTTTGTGTGAAGCTCATCTATAAGGCTTTCAGGAACTATGTATGGCCAAGGAGGACTTAGGTTTGTCTAGAGTCTAGACAAAAGGTGGACATCCCTATGTTGATGAACTTTAACTCCAACTGATACTGTTAGAAACTGTGGTTTGACATCTAGACAGCTACAAGTTCCTATCTCAGATTAGATGTTGGAATGTGTTTTAATGTATCAGTGATCAGACAATGTGATCCAAAGAAAATGAGTCCAAATGTATAAGTTTGCATAGAGCTTCTCTAAATCTAAAGGAACAGTAATGAATTTCAACTCTATAGGCGAGATATGTTCCATAGTCTCTGTCCATCAGGTTTACCACCTTTCCTTCTGTTTCTTTTCTTTTCCCCTAATTGTGTCTCTCTTGATCCCATGTTTTTGTTTTTCAGTTTTTTTTCCTGTGGATTAGTTGACCAGCAGTAGGTCAACTGAACAATGACCACATGGTTCAAATGAAAAAGTCCTGTATTTCTTAAGTTTTTTTAGAGTGCACCAGGGAGGGAGGGGGAGAGAGAGAGAGACATCTTCATTTAGACAAAATTGATCCAAAGATAATATATTTATCCTAAAGACATGGATGTTCCCTAGTCAGTTCTAGGATTTAAAAGTATATCTCAATTCTGTTATCTTCCAACTGAAGAGATCTCAATTTCTTTTCTGAAGAAGAGTCCAACATGGTTTGACACCAGGAACATTAGGCTCAAGCTATTAAAAAGCAAAGAAAAGATGTGCTAAGTGCTAATGAAGAATGGAACTCATTTTTTTCACATTGAGAAATCCAATGCAATTGTCACTATACTCCAGTGAAAAATTCTGAATATCCCTTAACTATAGCTCTAGTTGGGAGAAAGTGAGAAATGGCTATTGTTTAATCTGCACAGTTCGAGCCTGATTGTGTGGCCAGCCATTAAAGATGATCCAAACTATAGCTAATGAAAAATTCAACAGCCGTGTGTTTATAAGAGCTACTTAGATCATTTTTTTCTGTTCTTTTTTTATTGGCTGACTATTTCTTTCCTAGACCAAAGTAAGTTATTGGAACTAGCTTTTATTAGTTTTAAGATAGATTTTTGAGCCTCTGCTCACTGGATCACCAATAAGAGCTAAGAGACTGATAAATATTAGGGACACAATTTTTCTGTGATAGCTCCATGTATTTGCAATTTTCAAGGCTGCACACACCCCATTGTGTTTGCTAGCCTTCCACAAAAATGTAAGTTTATTTAGTTTGTCCTGGTCTATGATATTTTTCCTCTGTTCTTTCATTTAATATATTTTTTCTATTTTTATGAATTATTTATTGAATATTGCTTTTCATGTTCTGATGATGCATTTTGTACCTTTTAAGTTGCCTCTTCTTGAGTGAAAAAAGTGAATTGCTAACCCATTAAACCAAACTAAATGAATTTGTCTGTGCTTTTACATTAAAAGATGCAAGAATCATTTGTCAGTGCAATTATTTGTAACCCCGGCCTCCCTTCCTGACCTTTATTATTTCCACTAATAACAGTTTTTTATTTATTTTGATTTGTCAATTGCTTACAAGATAATAGGTATAAGTATATACATAGTTATGAATACATGAAATGGGTACATATAAGAAAAATAAAAGAAACAATAGGACAGGGACGGTAGGCACATTGGTGCACTTATGCACGCCCCCTACAGACCTCTTAGGAAAGGGGTGAGGTCAATAGTAGACAGTCTAAGGTTAAAGTTTTTGGGGTTTGGGGAAGAAACCAGAGTCAGGTAGAGTGTTCCAGCCATTGACCACTCTGTTGCTGAAGTCGTATGTCCTGCAATCAAGTTTGGTGTGGTTAACCTTGAGTTTGTATCTATTGTGTGCTCTTGTGTTGTTATGGTTGAAGCTGAAGTATTCATTGACAGGTAAGTCATTGCAATGTATGATTTTATATACCATACTTAGATCAGACCAAAGACATCGTAATTCAAGGTTTTCTAGGTCTAGAATTTCAAGTCTGGTGGCATAAGGTATTCTGCAATGAGTAGAGGAGTGGAGAACTCTTCTTGTGAAATATTTCTGGACTTTCTCAACTGTGTTAATATCAGATACGTAATGTGGGTTCCAGACTGATGAGCTGTATTCGAGTATTGGTCTAGCAAATGTTTTGTATGCTCTAGTTAGTAGTGTGATGTTACCAGAGAAAAAGCTACGAAGATTAGGTTAACAACTCTTAATGCCTTTTTGGCTATGTAGTTACAGGAGGCTCTAGCACTTAGATCATAAGAGATCTCCAAGATCCTTGACAGAGTTTGGATCATCAACAAGGTTTTCAGTTTGTATTTTATTTTCTGATTTTTTTTTGCCAATATGTAAGACAGAGCATTTATTTGTTAAGATTTGAAGTTGCCATTTGTTTGACCATTCTGATACATAGTCAATATTTTTTTGAAGGGTAGCAGTATTGTCTGTGGTGTTGAATAGCTTTACATCATCAGCGAAGAGAACGCAGTTACTCTTAATATGATCAAGAGGTCATTTATGTAGAGTATGAAGAGAGTTGGTCCTAGAACACTGCCTTGGGGGACACCACTATTGACAGGTACAGAATTTGATAGGACACTCCCAATTTTGACCATTTGTTGTCTGTTTGACAGGAATACTTCTATCCAGTTATGCAGTTGTCCAGAGATACCATAAGATTTTAGTTTTAGGAGTAGTAGTTGTCTTGCAGAAGTTATTATAAATTGTTGAAGATATTGAAGACAAAACCTTTCTGGTTGAAAAATGAGATGGGACCATTCCTATTTCTGGAATTAAAGCTTTAGCCCAACAGACAAAATCCTTGTGAATTAGACAGCCTTGAATAGCAAATGGCAGCCCTAAGGACACAAAAGCCAGCTCACTCTCTTGGTAACAAAAGCTTGTGACAGACCTAAAGAGCAGCTTTCAAGCTGCCATCACAATGGCATCTGCCAAGCAACCAGATGCTCCTACTCGACAATTCCTTTTGCAACGAGGGAGGGGGAAACTGTCAGCACTGCTCAAATGTCACAGAAAGAGCAAAACAGAACAATGGTGCCAAGAAGGAATGAACAGTGGCTCAGTTTCATTTGATATGTGTAGCCTCAGTTTCTGTAAGGGTGGGATTGGATAGGGAAAGGAGAAGGCTAGCAAATCCTTTCACCATATATTCAGTCCTTGAAGTCCTTTAAGATATCAGGAACCTGGGATATTTTGCCCACAGGCCTAGTCTTGAATTGGATCTTGACTGGAGTAATTGCCATGTTCCATATCAGTTCCTTGCATTATAAACCATACCCATTATATGCATAAGTTCTCCAGATCTTCTTTGACAGCTGAACCTCTACTGAGCTGTTACTATACACTACTGGCAATTACTGATCTATAGTCAAAGTTTAATGAAGTTTATTGGTTGTAAAGATATAGCTAGTGTTGAAGTTATTTCTTAATTTACTCTGACATGAGCACAAACTTGCATGACTTACTGTATAAGGACTCCTACTTTGTTATTCTGCAGTCCAGGAATAAAAAAAAAATCCCCTAGTATTCTAAATTCCTGATTTGCTAAGGTCCATCTTGTATTTCACAGATAAGCTGCAATTATAGTTAACCTCGAGTTCACTTCACGAAACAATATATGGGGCATATTGCTGCATGCTACCACAATAATGAAGATGGGCTATTAGAGCAATATAATAATTCCAAATTCAGTAAAGCACTGTAACACTTAAATATAGGCAACTTTTCATACAGGATTTCTTAATCTTCAGAGGGTTCTTCCAAAAGTTTTGTTTCAATTATGCCAATAACTTTTTCATAGAAATTACTTTTTGAAGTCTTTATAATGAGTGATGGAGAATGGGTTGTGAAGTTTCAATTCTCCTGCCTTGCACTGTTCTCTAGAGACAGCAGAAAAGTGTAAATCTCATGAATCAATTCAACTGTTTAGCTGAACAGTTTCTAACATAGTTGTTATCTTTTTACAGGAAACCTCATGGAGGAAGGTTCGGTGGGACCACCATATTTTATTCAAAGGTAAAGATTTGAAAAAAATATATGATTTGAGTGAGATGTTCAAATCATTTATTTCAGCTTTGTTTTTGAAGATATGAGGGTGGAAGACAATCTTTATGCAAGTGGATTTATTAGTCTGACATTGCAAGTAAAAAAAACACCACACTTTGTCTGCCAGGTTTTATTAAAGATCATAAGCATGTGATGTTTGTAAGTCATAATCATAGATGGTTGGGAAAGGCTGACACTTTCCTTTTAGCTTTTTTAAATCAAATAACATAAAAATGCTTTTTATAACTTTCCTTTTTACACAAGGGATAATAGCACTGATAGCCTCAGAATGAATATTAAATGTCTTATATTGATAATGCACACCATGCTGGTTGCTCTCAGGGTGATATGGCAAGCATCAACCAGCTTCCAACAATGCAAGTAAGTAATAATTTGACAGAGCCAACCGAATTACAATTTTAACATTTCAGCAGACAAAGAACAAGTTACTAACAAAAACATTTAAAGAATCTATTTAGGAAAATGAATTTGTCACATTTGTAGCTTCATTGCAATATGCCCAGGGGCAAGAACTTACAATTTAATATGGATGGATTCATATATTGTGCTAAATCGTAATGTGGTTTCTTTGGTTTTTCATTACTGGACTGTTTAAACCAGGAACTGGTATTCAATGTATTGTACAAACCACATTTTTGTATTCAACTAATAATGGTTAAAACAAGGTCTACAGCAGGGGTCTCCAACCATGGCAACTTTAAGATTTGTGGACTTCAATTCCCAGAATTCCTCAGCCAGCTTTGCCAAGGTTGGAGACCCCTGGTCTACAGAGTAGGGGAGAAGGTCCTCACCATTGTGCTTCATAACCTCTGGCTTAACATTATGTATAAACAAAATTACTTGTAATAATGGTTGAAACAATGAATTAATGAAGACAATGAATCCAATCAACATCTTTTTTTTCTTTACCAGCTTGATTTATTGTAATTCTAAGACTCCGTTTGGCAAATAATGCAGTTGACTCTAAACAAACCTACAAGGTTAGTTGGAAAGAGAATTACAATTACAATCATGGATATGTATTTAAATTAGTGCTGGGTACAGACACTATTCTTTCATCCACTATAGGCATTCTGTCACTTTAGTGGAAGAGAGCTACATGTGTAAATTACTTTAAAAGAGTAAAGGATCTGAGGTCATGGGCAGAGTATGGTGTCTTTGTACTTTGGCAATAGGGTGGCTACCTGTTGTAGGTGTAAATTGAATTTTTCTTATTGAACAATTATCTGTTCAACAGTTGGCAGCCTCCATAGCTACTTATTCAATCCAGTTACAAGGCATAATGATGTTAGGGTTGGAAAAATGGTTGAATCTCTTCTTCCTGGTGAAACCATCTCCACAGTTCCTCTGTTCAAAACTTTGGTAGAGAATATCAAAAGGCTGCAGGCATTGACTTTTAATAGAGATTCCAGTTCACTTGTACTCAAGTCAGTTTTACTGATAGCATGACTTTGTCTCTGGGAGTGAAGAAAAGAGCTGCTGTAATGATCTTCACTGGCAACCATCCATTTGGCTGCCTCAGAGGAAAAAGGGAGACAATTAAGCCCCTCAGTTGGACTGTAGATGAAGGCTTTAATCTTGAATGCAAATTTCAGAGGAGAGAAACCTTCTGGTTGCTTGCTCCAATGAACACAATATATTGGGATAATGATGCCTGCTTAGAGCCTGGGAAAAAGAGTGGCTGCTTGTAAAATATTACAAGCAGAGAATATTTGCATTCTTCCTTTGCTAGGAAAATGGGTAAGCAGGGCTGCAGTCCATCAACAAATGGCCAGTAAGGAGATTTTAAAAAGTCTCACTGTTAAAAAGACAAGTGATAAATTGGGGGATAAACTATATATAGAGTGGCTACTATTTCTGTGATTTAATTCTCTTTTCCTTTCAATAAGTCTTGTCTAGTTGCAAGAGGCTGCTAAGAGCTGGAGATTACATTTCATCTGTACCAAAAATTTAGACATCAGAAAGAATCTCTGGCTGTTGAAATTCATCCTTGAGAGTGTTGTTGTAGAAATTTTCTTCTCGAACATTTCAGTTCAACCCAGAATTCCAACAGTTATTCAGGGCCACATTATTTCCTTACAGATATTCTTCAACTTGCTACTGTTTGTTTAGGGATCATTCAAAGTTACAATGGCATTTTTTTTTAAAAAAAAAATGACTTCAGCCAGTCCTTACCCTTATGGCCATTGCGACATCCTCATGGTCATGTGGTCAGAATTCAGGCACTTGGCAACCAGCATGTGTTTATGATGGTTGCAGCATCCTGGGGTTGTGTGATCACTGTTGGCAACCTTCCCAGTTGGCTCCCAACAACAAAGTCAAATCAGACAAGCCAGATTTGCTTAACAGTTGCCTGATTCATTTAATAGCTGCAATGATTTGCTTAAGAAACATGACAAAAAAAGCAATAAAATTGGGCAAGATTCACTTCATGATGTCCTTGCTTAACCGTGGAAATTGTGGTTGTGGTTGTAGGTTGTGGACTTACTGATGTATTCATTGGATGTTGCTCTAAGCTAAGAGAGGTTCTGAAAGTTATTTGTATGTAGATACAATGAATTTACTTTGAATGAACAAGTAAACTTGACTGCAGCATAATATGATACATTCCTGAATGATCTGAAACTGCCCTGTTAAAAATAGCAACTATGGCTCTGCTTGTTTATTGTTACATGAATCTGTGCAATCCACTGATTAATACAAAGTCCTTTTTTTGCCCTTCTAGAAGCAGCAAACACAAATGTATATCAAATGAGAGAGGGTGGGAATGGAAAGAAACGTATTACACATCTGGCAATTTTGTCTTTTATTTATCACCTTTATGATCATGCCATAATTGATTCCAATGTGTAATTCAAACATGCAATTTTCTGCCTGTCTCTATATTTTAAATTTCTGTCACTTTGACATCTATCAGGAGGATTTTTTAAGGTAAAGTGGAGATAATCATTGCACAGATTTTTATTATAACTTCATGTGTTTGCATAAACCTTTAAAATTATTTCTTGCTCATTCATTTACCAAACAGATAATATTTATGACAGTTGTATTTCTTTTGCTTCACAACGGCTGATTAACAACCATAAATTTAAAATAACGATGATCAACAAGCAAGGAATAATTATACACATATGAATACTCCCCCTCTACCTTGCTTTCTTTTTTTTTCAAAGTAATTTTATGACTATTCCTTCTGGAAGAGGAAGGAGATGCAAATGAATGACATTAACTATTTAATTTAGGATGTTTACTTATGAGACCCTTTTCTGAAATAATGCAGAAAATAATTCTTTAGAGTCAAGGTAAATGCCAGTTTTCAAATGTTAAAGGTTTCTATGTGGCTATTTTATATTTTATATTAAGAAACAAGGTGAGGTTGAGAGCAAGAATAAATAAAAATGAAATCCAGACTGCTGTGAGGAAAAGAGAAATATTTATTGCCAAAAGCAAAGGGGTTTGCCTTAGGGATAGCTGCAGAAAAATGGGGTACGGTGACATAGTTTTATAGGGGAGCTTGTCCTGGTTGTGGAAGTGTTTACATGATGATTCTAGGATGACACTTGTAGGTATGTGTCAGCTATGATGTTTATTCTTGTGAACATGCAGTTCCTCTGGGAGACCAATTTAATTAATTCTATTTATGATTACAGACCTTATCCTTTGATATGTGGATTAGGTCTGGGTAACTTATTTGAGAAAGCCTGAGTAAACGATTTTCCCCCATTTGCTATTTTTATTAGATTACTGTGATGACCCGGGGCATGGCACAAAGGTAAGACAGTCAGATAATCAGCAGGAGTCCCTTCATTAGTTTCAACTTTGCCCCCAATGTCCTGGTTACCTTCTGGGCTGGAGAAAAACTCTCCCAGGAACAGCCTTTGGCTGCAGAGAATCAAGTCCAAAATGTGGTCAACAAAAACTGTAACTATAAGTCCAATCAAGGCAAGATGAGGTAATTAGTCCTGCAGGGCAAGATAGGGAATTCCAGACATGAAGGAATGATAGTAATTCAACATGA
This sequence comes from Notechis scutatus, assembly GCF_049901735.1. NCBI lineage: Eukaryota > Metazoa > Chordata > Lepidosauria > Squamata > Elapidae > Notechis > Notechis scutatus. The sequence continues at coordinate 14,373,873 of NC_142017.1, read as the reverse complement.
TTGGAAGGATGCCACGAACACAGATAACCAAAGTCAATACAAGATAAACTCACATTTGTTCCCAGCAGCTGCCACAGTCAGCATTCAGTTCTTTTAAACTTTCATTCCCAGGTGTGGCTAATGAAGGGAATCAGGGCTCTTTCCTCCCTCGTAAGCCACACAACCCTCATTGCTCTCTTCTCCATTCCTCCCTGCGTGCCCGATGATGAAGAGGGGGTGGGCCTGGGTCTTCCTCTGAACTCCCTCTCCCTCTTTCTACCTCTTCCCTGCTCTGCCCAGCCGGACTTTGCCCTTCCCCAGTTTCCTCCACAGCCAACGGAGCCACACCCCCACTCCCTGTCAGCTGTTCGTCTTCCTCCTCGGATTCAGACTCTGACAGGGCCATGACAATTAGCTTAGTTTCAGCCTGACTGTCAATTATCTAGTGGAGATTCTGATTGTCAGTCCATTGTGGATTCTATTAATGCTTTAAGGGAAGATGAAAATACTATAAAGAATAAAATATATAAATATATTTTGATATAAAACTTCCCACAGTAAGTAGGAAAAAATGTCTCTATTTTTCTTCCTGGTATAAGGAAGAATGTTTTTTTTAAAAGAAAGAAAATTAGTGATGTAACTCACTACTACATTTACCTTTTAGGATGCTTTTTACCAGCCTATGCTGTATTTTTTTTTAAGTCCATATTTTTAACCAGAGCACTGGTCTTCAGCCTTTCAACTTTCTTTTTATTTACTGAAGATTTCTACATTGGACACAGAGGATTTCTTAAAGTTGAGATGACCCTTTAGGCTGATGCTTTGCTTTGTAACAATGAATGCATTTATTTCAGATGGGATAAGAGGCAACCCGGGGATTCCCTGGGTCTTTGGATATATTGGTCTGGATAATTGGAGGACCCGGGGCTGTATGCTGTCTCCAAAAACTGCATGGTGCAGACTGGAATAACCTCTGCTAATCAATGAAATCTTGATTATGGTCATAGACTAGCATGAGAAAGGTGGGGTACAGTCAATAAAAACATGAGAATCTAACAACAACAAAAATTAGGAAAAGCTGGGAGATATTAAAAATATATGTATTGAAACAGAGAAATATATAAAAAACAAGAATCTAAAAAAAATCTAAAAGGAGGGGGTAACAGAATAACAGAGTTGGAAGGGATGTTGGAGGTATCTAGTCCAACCCCTGCTCAGGCAGGAAGCCATATATCATTTCAGACAAATGATTGTTCTATCTCTTCTTAAAATCTTCCAATGTTTAACAGATTATTAGAGTTGGAAGGGACCTTGTTAGGTCATCTTGTCCAACCTTCCACCCAAGCAGAAGACCCTACCCCAATTCTGACAAATAGCAGTCCAATCTCTTCTTGAAAGCCTCCAGTGATGAAGCTCCCACAACTTCCGAAAGCAAGTTGTTTCACTGGTTGATTGCTCTCACTGTCAGAAAATTTCTCCTTATTTCTAGGTTGAATCTCTCCTTGATCAGTTTCCATCCATTATTCTTTGTCTGTCCTTCAGGTGCCTTGGAAAATAGCTTGACCCCTTCCTCTCTGTGGCAGCCCCACAGATATTGGAACACTGCTATCATGTCTCCCCTGGTCCTTCTCTTCACTAAACTAGCCATGCCCAGTTCCTGAAATCATTCTTCATATGTTTTAGTCTCCTGTTCCCTAATCATCCTGGTTGCTCTTCTCTGCACTTTTTCTGTGTTGATGAATTCTCTTTCAGTAGGGTAGCATAGAGGTTAGTATGTGGAAGACTACCGTATATGCCGGCGTATAAGACGACCCGGCGTATAAGACGACCCCCCAACATTTCCACTCAAAATATAGTTTGTTATATACTTGCCCCCTCTTCCGCACACCTTCCACTTTTGCACTTTTTTTTTGAGGCACTTTTGTGCACCATGGAAACGAATCCCGTGAAGCCGAAAGGAGCAGCCAGCCTTCTCCCAGCTCCCAAGGAAACGAGGCTCGCACCGCCCGGGCTCCGCTGAGGTATCCGGCTGGGGCTGTCAGGAGTTGTTACCACTGGCGCGGCTCCAGTCCCGCGTTGCCTCGGGAAGGGAAAGGCAAAAAGGAAGAGCCGTGGCAGCGCTTTGCAATGGCAGCAGCGGCTCCTGGTTTTGCCTTTCCCTTCCCGAGGCAATGCGGGACTGGAGCCGCGCGGAGCCGCGCCAGCGGTAACAACTCCTGACAGCCCCAGCCGGATACCTCAGCGGAGCTCGGGCGGTGCGAGCCTCGTTTCCTTGGGAGCTGGGAGAAGGCTGGCTGCTCCTTTCGGCTTCACGGGATCTCGCTTTCCATGGTGCGCAAAAGTGCCTCAGCTGCGGCAGCCGCAGTGCTTCCCAATTACTATTTGCCGGCGTATAAGACGACCCGGCATATAAGACGACCCCCCCCAATTGGAGGCATGTTTTTCAGGGCAAAAAAGTCGTCTTATACGCCGGCAAATACGGTATATCTTTCAAATGACATAGCACTCTAATATGGCAAAGTAGGTATGAGCTACCATCCCACAAATGTTGAGCAATGTTGGTAACAATGCATACTAGAGTTAGTATCTGGAAACAACAGAGAGGTACAGAATTAGCCTCTGTGATTTAGGTATTTAATAGTGAGATTAGACCAATGGCGCTGCAGTATAGGCACTGGAGAAGCACATGCTGTAACATTTAGGTTTCATCAGAGTCACAGGGGCATTGCCTCTCTGGGTAAGAAATCTTCCTGTATTGGCCTTGATAGACAGTTGAGGAGAAGGATGCCATCATGCCAGAGTAAAGACCTACTGGTCAGTGGTGGGATTCAAATATTTTTGTCATGGGTTTGGTGGGCATGGCTTGGTGGGTGCGCTTTGTGCGTGTGCACACATTTTGCCTGTGCAGGCATGCCAAACTCACACTTTGCGCAGGTGCAGATGTGTTCTAACTCACCTCCTGCACTCCCCCGGTTGCTTCAGCAAGCCTGCACTCTCCCGGTTGCTTCAACAACTGCTGTGCAACGCTCTGCTGTGCCACGCAAAGCAGCTGTGCTTCAAAATCAGAGGATAAAGGTGAGTATGGGAGCATGAGCAGGCGGGTGGGCCCAACAGAAGAGTGGTGGAGAGAACCGGTTTGATCTCTACTGCTAATTGCCACTACTGGCTTGGCCAAATCAGGCCGAACCAGTAGAATACCACCGCTGCTACTGGTAATTTAGCTGCTAAAAATAAGTGAAGGAATGTCATACCATTTCTGGTACATTATAAATACATGCCACTCAGAGGTGATATTCAGCAGATTCTGACCAGTTCTGGAGAACTGGTAGCGGAAATTGTGAGTAGTTTGGAGAACCGGCAAATACCACCTCTGGTTGGCCCCGCCCCATCTATTATCCTCCTCCTGAGTCCCAGCTGATTGGCTGGGTCTTCTTTCATTGCCCTGCACAGGAGAATGGAGCTGGAAAGCAGGTTAGTGGGGTCGGGAGGGAATGGGGGTTTTGCAGTATCCTTCTCCTGGAGTGGGGTGGGAACGGAGATTTTACAGTTTCCTTCCCCTGCCATGCCCACCAAGCCACACCCACCAAGCAACACCCACAGAACGGGTAGTAAAAAAAAATTCAATCCTACCACTGATTCCACTTCCCAACTGTCCAAATTACAATCACATGGCCACAGGGATGCTGCAACGGGTGTGTGAGGACTCATCATAAACCACTTTTTTGAATGCCGTCATAAATTTAAACAGTCACTGAATGAATGGTCCTAAGGGGCCCTTGGTGGTCTCTAAGCTTGGTTATTTTCTTGCAGATGCTTCATTACCCAGACTAAGTAAAGTGATCAGTGCTAGTAAGGAATGAGGTGGAAAATCCCTTACTAGCACTAATTATGTTACCAACTCTGGATCCCTCATTTCAACCTTCACAAATATTCTCCTTTATAAATGAATGCTCCTAAGTTTAGGACTACCTGTAATTTTCCAAAGACTTGGGGTGCAATCTGTTTTGTCCGATTCTCCTCTTAATTGAATAGAAGCCTATATTGAATATAATCTCATTTGGAACTAATTATAGCGGGAAAGGTCAGTCATAAGATTTTCTGCATAAATGTCAGAAGAATATTGGCAGTATCTTGTATAATTGCGGTTCCTTTAAAGCACATTAGTAACTAGATTTTTTAAAAGGGGGAAAACTGGCAAGGAAGACTAAAGTATACTTTTATGAGCAGGGAGAGAAAAAAAATAACCTGTTAAACATTTTATACCTGAGATGGTTTGTGATCATTGATATAAAACCATATCTAAGATGAAAGCTAAACTGACGTCTAGTAAGAACAGGTGACAGAATTTAAGACAAATGATGGGAGATACAGCATCAGATAATGCAATGTTTGCTTTTTATATAGAAAATTGGAACTCCTTTCAATCCAGCCAAAACACACAACGTTCTTGCCTTTAGTAGTATCTAATTTTCATTATTCAAAGGCAAAGAAGCTGTTATCACACAATATATCTGTCCTACATTGGCTGTATGTGCTATGAATTGTAAACCATGACTGAAGTTTATATCTGTTGGGCAAAATGGCCAGTGGTGGTACGTACTTGAGTCCCCATTTTCCAGAGCCCCTTGAAACCTCTTATCATATCATATGGCTAAAATAGTTTAGTTTAGTTTATTGTCATTGCACCTCATTCAATGGAATTAAATACCATCTTCAGTGTACGTTACATAAACATTGGATTAAAATGAATAATAAATTAAAATAAATATTAGATTAAAATAAGGAAATGGCTAGAGGAAATTATAAAACAAAAAACTGAGTTGAAACTGAAATTATTTTTACTATCTATAATAAAAGGAAACTTAAATAAGAAAAATCAGTATATTATACTCCACATAACAACTGCATCTAGAATTGTCTACACACAAAATTGGAAACAGGACAACACTCCCTCAGAGGGTATGGTGATAAAAAGGTGCTTGGTTGTGCAGAGATGGATAGATTGACTATAGAACTAAAAGACAAAGGAGAAACGGAATACTACATGATCTGGGACACATGGTACAAATGGTTAGAAAATAGATGTAAAGATTCTACATAAAGGTTACTTAAGAGTGATAGTAAGGTGAAAGGGAAATATATGTATTTGTATTTGTGAAAAGGTAAATATATATGTAAGAATATTGATATAAAACAGCAATGTATGTAAGTGGAAAGGAAGAAAAATGAAAATACTACTGTGTAATTTTGAGTGATACCAATACTGAAGCACTGTAAAGATTGGAAATGTGGTGTAAATGATGAAATATGCTTCATAAAAATATTTAAAAAGAAAAGGAAAGAAAATAAACACAAACATCCTTCACATTCTATACATTGAATTGAAAATCCCTGATATTGCATTAATATTGCACTATACAGTATAATTCAATACAGTTACTGCCCTGGGATAGAAACTGTTTTTCAGCCTATTTGTCCTTGTTTTTATTATCCTGTTCCTAATAATCCTTTTGAAAAATGGCCAGAAAAATTTCAGTCCTCCTCCTTTCATCAGAATCAGTTCATCAACATTATAGCCTTTTGGATCATTGAAGAATAAGAAGTATTATAAAAAAAATAAAAATATATCCCAGCTTTTAAAAAAATGGTCACCTGAAGTAAACCATGGTTAAAAAAAAGAGTTGTTAGTGTGACAAGTGATTCAGGTAAACTAAACTTAAAGACATATAAATTTGTTAGAGCATAACCTTTCATGGACATCTGCTTCAGGAAGTATACATAGCATGGTACTGAAAGAAATGGCATAGAACTGGGTAGGAAGAATTAAACAGATGATATGATTATGCCTTGATCCATGTTTATCTCCTTTTGGAAATAATATGTGAATAAGTAGACTATTTCCTGCCATTTTAATGCAGGATGTGCTGGCATGGCCACCAACTTTCATGGCTCTTTGCTAAATACGCACTGTCTCCAGTGATAATGGTGTGAATTCATCCTAAAACGCTGACAAAATGTTGAACTATATTAAAATGGCTATGTAGAAGTGATTAATTAAGGATATCTGCTTATTTATCATCATTGAAGTCATTTCTGCACTTTTCTTTCCCCTGTTCGCTCTCACATTGATGTAATAGCTTGACAGGCATCCAGAATTCTTGTAAGAGCCATTCCTGTTGGCAATGCCACTGTGTAATTGGCAGAAAGACACCACTATTTTGTGTTTTTATTCATCATTCTCACCCAGGTCCAGAACTGAGAGCTAGGTAAGGACATGAAGTGATTGTCAGAAGGAATGGAGATTAGAATGAATTAGAGCTGAAATTACTGGGAAGCCTTTTTCTGCCCTGACATAATTTCAAAATTTGTTGGGTTCTTTCCTTCAATTCTCTAGAAAAAAAAATCAGATATTTTTTTTTTCTAAATATGTATGAGAATCAATATTCCTCTCTCTCTCTCTCTCTCTCTCTCTCTCTCTGTGTGTGTGTGTGTGTGTATGCGTGCATGCGTGCATGCACAGTGCCATAACATAATGTTGGTTGGAAGCAGTGAGAAGAATAGAAAATAATAGCGGAACTGCTGTTCACAAAATGCCTAAAGCCATAAACCTGGGCTAACAAAATCCAATCACTATGTTCAATATAATATGCAAATTTTATAATGGCTTAATGGCCTGCTACACACCATACCACTGCAGTCCTACAATACCACCTAATCTCATTTTAGCTTTGTTTAGCATATGCTGTGAACCAGACAATGAGTTCAATTAGCCATGCTGGCTAGGATGTGACATTGCATTCAAACATAGGACGGTTTATTTGCATTTGGTAAACTATAAACCATGATTTATAGATATGTGTAAAGGATAATGCTGTCATTGATTCCCACATTATACCAAGCCACAGTTCACTTAGCCAACAATTTGCTGGGTATTCTAATAATAAAGCAAAAACTTGGTTCACAAGCCATACTGGCTGGATCCATTGAACTTCTGAACTATGGACAAACATAGGATATTGTATGAATTTATGTATTAACCCACAGCTGGGCTTTAAATCATATATTCATAATCCATGATTTACATTATCTAATGGCTAGGTTTACAAAGCAAACCATGTTATGGCTTTGTGTCATGTGAACTGGGGAGACAAGTGACAGAAAATAAAAAGCAACCTGGAAAAAAAAAAGAAGAAGAAGAAGAAGGAGGAGGAGGAGGAGGAGGAGGAGGAGGAGGAGGAGGAGGAGGAGGAGGAGGAGGAGGAGGAGGAGGAGGGAGGAGGGAGGGAGGGAGGGAGGGAGGGAGGAGGGAGGAGGAAGATACTAATTATGAGTTTTCGCCCTTCTTTGGAACAACTTGATTTCCCATTTCTTTCTGCTTTCAAGTACAGTGGACAGTTTTGAGCTTGTATTGCTTAAAGCTTGATTTACAGAATAATAGAGTTGGAAGGGACCTTAGAGGCCTTCTAGTCCAGCTCTCTGCCCAAGTAGGAAACCCTATACCATTGCAGACAAATGGCCGTCCAATCTCTTCTTAAAAACCTCCAGTGTTGGAGTACCCACAACTTCTGGAGGCAAATCATTCCATTGATTAATTGTTAACACTATCAGGAAATTTCTTCTTAATTCTAGGTTGGTTCTCTTCTTGATTAGCTTCCATCCGTTGCTTCTTATCCTGCCTTCAGATGCTTTGGAAAATAGCCTGACTCCCTCTTCTTTATGGCAGCCCATTGGATATTGGAACACTGCTGTTATGTCACCCCTAGTCCTTTTTTTCACTAGACTAGATAAACCCAATTCCTGCAATAGTTCTTCATATATTTTAGCTTTAGCTTCATCCCCTAATCACCTTTAGCTTCACCCACTAACCATCTTTGTTGATCTTCTCTGTATTTTCAAAGTGTCAACATTTAGACTTGTCTGCAACTGAATGTAGAAATTGATGCATACCTGTGCTGCAGAGGGATTTATGGGTAAACATAGGTTGCAGATGATTGAAGACAGGCCTACACATACACCTCCCAAATTGGCATTGTATGGAAATGGGTGTCCTACATATTGACTGGTTGATCCAACTTCTTGTTGGGAGGCAGGTGGAAGGCAAGGCGCATTCAGACGACAAAATGGAGCAGTTAGAAGGTTTAAAAGTATAAAAGCAACAGCTATGCAACCATGTCTGAATCACAGGCGCATAAGTTCATATGTTCCTTGCTATGCCTGGACACTGAACTCTGCTCTTAAGGCAGCAGAGGGATGATTCTCTTCATCCCTCATCAGCAACTCCTCTAAAATGAAGGATCTGATTCGGGAAGGAATTCTGTTAAAAAATTGAACCGAAGTTTTTGTACTAAATATAATTTATTCTCTCGTTAATGTGTCAGCTTTTCCATGGGAAAACTGTAATCAAAATTTCCCAAAATATTTGGGATGACAAATGATTTGCATAACTACTTCTGGCTAAGTATATTACATGCCTACCATTTTAAGATTTAAACTGGTAATTTTGGGTTTAATTCATGTCCACACATGCAAATCTTAAAAACCACATAAGTATCCCCCCCCCACTTCATTTATTAAATGCTTGGCAAAAATGTGCCTCAAATTGGTGACAAAATGCCCAGAACTTTAGTATGTGGTTAATTTAGCAAACTTCTTTCTCATTACAGGAGCTATTAGAAGAAAGAGATTTTAATTAACTTACTGGGGTTTTGGTCATACTTCATAGGGATAATCTATCATTTTTATAGGCCATCGAGAAGTGAGTTTTTAAGAAATAAATAAATATTTGATACTGGACCTCCCCTTGCAAATTATTTCTAATAATTGCTTGTTCATGGTTCAAATGTTAGGCACCACACCATGAAGTTTAATTACAGTTCTGTTATAATATTAGACTGGGAAAAACAAATAGTTCATATGGAGTCCATTACTCCATGTTTAAAATCTTCTCAAGTCATTTGACTTACGGCAATAGTGCTTTTATAAATGGATTATAAATGATCATTGAAGAATACGTGAAATAAATTCATTAGGTTGGAGAGCTGTGCAAACATTCGAAAGGATGCTGCAGAAGCAGTTTTGTGAAATTATGTGGCTCTCATGTCTAAAGAGTGGCATGGCCACCTTTGCATTACTTCATTAGAGTAAATGAGATTCTCTGCCTGCTTAATACTCAAGCTGGCTGGAGTTGAGAAAAATGCCAAGCTGTGAATGAGCTGTGGTGTTAAGGCAGCATATTGACCATCTAGAGCCATGATGGTGAACCTATGGCATGCGTACCACAGGTGGCATGGAGAGCCAGTTGTGCTGGCATGCGAGCTGCAGGCCAACTTACCTGTATGCACGTGCCTCCCAGATGATTTTCAGCCTGTTTGAGGCCTTTTTCGGCCTCCCAAAGGCTTGAAGAAAGTCTCTGCAAGCTTTGCAGGATGAATAATAGGCCCGTTTCATCACTTCCTGTATTTCTGGAAATACCGGAAGTGATTAAAAGGGCCTATTTTTGGCCCGGGAGGCCAAAAAAGACCTCAAACAGGCCGAAAATCACCTGAGAGGTGCAGTGCAGGTAAGCAGGTGGGGGGGAAGGAATTTGCACACGCATGCGCAGGGGGCATGGGGGCATGCACATTGCCTTCTGGGTGCTGGCACACGAGCGTGTGCATGAGCACATGCACAGTTTTTGGCACAGGAGCTCAAAATGGTTAGCCACCTAGAGCTATGGAGAATGGCACTAGAACGGTCAGAGTGCAAAATTGCAGGCTAATTCTGCTGACTGCCAGCAGTTTGATCCTGCCCAGCTCATGGTTGACTCAGATTTCCATCCTTCTGAGGCCAGTAAAATGAGGACCCACTTTGTTGGGGGCAATATGCTGATTCTGTAAAACTTAGGGCTGTAAATGAAGCAGTATATAAGTCTAAGTGCTATTGCTAAGTGCTATCTACCTCAATGACATGGGGTGAATAACCATTAAGGCAGATTTATACAGATTTCTCAACTAGGCCAGTATGTGTGAGAAGAACAATGTCAACTATTTGGCAAGTGCTTACAGTAAAAGTGTTATTTTCCAGTCATAATTGCTTATTATTAAAATTTATTGACATAGATGGAATGGGAAGGCAAAAAGACTTTGGCAACTGAACTAATTTCAGTTTAGAATTGAAATAAATCCATGGGTGGCTTTTCAACCAATTTTTGAGGGGAGGAATCAATTCTGACAATTCGATGAGGATTGGTCAAGTGCCTGCTAATATCCTCATATTCATGATAGCTTCCTAAAATCGGAATAAAAGTCACACTAATTTATGGCAGTAAGAAGTATTCTACCTGACTCAAAATATGTTTGGAAGGTGGAGGAGAAGAAGGATCAACTGCGGAGAAACTGTTTCTTATTCTAGGACACCGATTGGAATATCTAATTAAATTATCTGGTTCAAAAATCAACATTTTGGGAATAGGATCTCCAAAATATGTCACGTGAGCTTTTGCATTAGAACTGTACTGGCAAAACATCATGACATCATGAGTCCTTCTTGTTGACCAAACAAGAAGTAAGTGGTGGCTTTGTTTCTGCAAGTAATCATTATTTGAGAAGCATGTTCAATGTTATTGGGTCTTCAAGAGAATTTTGTTATAGGAAGTCTAGTTTTTCATCCACTTTCTCTTTCCAAAACTTTTTCTGGAAAGACTGGATATGCAGGGTTGATTAATGTAATGGTTTTGTGTGTTTCCAAAACACAACATCCTGGATGAAATTATTAGAGATGGGTTTGAGTATCTTTCAAGGAGCTAATTGACTGCACAAGGTACCTTCACTTTTGATGTTGTCATAGTGCATTAACTCCTTCGTAGATCTAGTTTGTTTGAACAGGAACTCAAAGAGTTGAAGAAGTGCCAACAGATCTGAACAATAGTAACAACACCTGAATCAATATCTTTGACATCTCACCACAGAAGACTGCAAGTTGAATCTCAATAAGAGAATTTTTTTTAAAAAAAAAGAAAAGAGAAAAGAATCAGCCTATGGTCAACAAAGGGGATAATAAGGCTTGTTGTTGTTGTTGCAAAGTCATGTCCAATCCATTGCAACCCCATGGACAATGTTCCTCCAGGCCTTCCTGTCCTCTACTATCTTCTGGAGTCCATTTAAGCTCACGCCTACTGCTTCAGTGACTCCATCCAGCCCCCTCATTCTCTGCTGTCTCCTTCTTGTTTTGCCCTCAATTGTTCCCAGCATTAGGCTCTTCTCCAGTGAGTCCTTCCTTCTCATTAGGTGGCCAAAGTATTTGAGTTTCATCTTCAGGATTTGGCCTTCTAAAGAGCAATTGGGGTTGATTTCCTCTAGCGCTGAGCGGTTTGATCACCTTGCAGTCCAAGGGACTTGCAGGAGTCTTCAATAGGCTTCAAAGGCTTCAATTCTTTGGAGCTCAGCCTTCCTTATGGTCCAACTTTCACAGCCATACATTGCCACTGAGAAAACCATAGCCGTGACTATACACACTTTTGTTGGCAGGGTGATGTCTCTGCTTTTTAGTATGCCATCTAGAAGACTCGTAGATCCAAAAGATCCTTAAATCCCCACTCCCATTTGGTTACTGCTGCTATACTGCACTTAAAAATCCTCTTATTACTATGTGTGTTAGAAACTGTCGAAGTAACTTTGGAAGTCCATGAATGATGGCTCAATGAAAATGGGGATTTCACGTAAAGGACCTGACCACGCCACATACCCAAGGAAGCGCAGGAGGAGCACACTCTTCCCATGTGAATATCTCCAAAACTGTCTTCTCCTTTAAGAGAAAAAAAAACATGAAAGAAAATTTATTTTCATTGAATTGAATGAAAATTGGTGTCAGGGCTCCAACAAATCCACCTTCATTCAAATCAAAAGTCTCTAGCCGCATCTCAGAGAAAAGAAAATTGATTTATTAAGAGGTTGCCATGCTGGCACCCCTTGACCCTGGTCTTCCTCCCACCCCATCGAATTGACTTCTCCAATGGGACACATCCATCTCCAAGAGGCATCCATCATGCTCTCCAATAACCTTCTTATGCTCCGACAAATAGCTTATAAAAAAAAATGGGAGAACATTTACTTGGATGATATTAATTGAAATGTAATGACTAACATGGGATGGGACTGTCCTTTTGTTCCTGGGAAATTGTCTCAGTACATCTAGATGATATGAGACAGAAAATTATTTTAAAGCACATTTGAATATGGTTTGTGAATACATCTACCCCCATCATTAAAAGGTAAGTAAATCTTGTAGCATATTGGTAGCTTCTGTTAGATGGATTGGAAAGCAATGACAGCTCTATGCATGCTTGCCTGAGTTGCCTCCCATATGGCTGGTCTGTAGATTTATAAATAGTGCACACAAAAAATAGAAGAACAGGGGGGGTGCAGAAAATCCATTGTACATTTCTAATTATTTCTCTCCGACTGACTCTGACTTTCTATTGCTTTAGAAAGATGGCAGCATTAAACAATATTGTTATCTTGTCTGGCTTTTAAAATCCAAGATATAATAAAACAGGCAAGTTCCTGAAAAAAAAAAAGATCAAAATACAGCTGGAATACAGAATGAGAACAGGTGATTGATCTTGGAGTGGGCATCCAACAGAGCAGCGAAATCCTCAAGCAAGATTGCTTTTTTTTTTCCTTCTGAAAGAGTCTTGATTCAAAAGGATTTGAGGAAAAGCTAAATGGTGCAGTTGGCAGAATGTATCTGCTTTTTTCAGAGGATTGTGCTGTGAAAGATGTCAAATTTGGCAGAAACAAAGGCAAGCTTTGTGACATTGTTGTTTCTCACCAATTGTTGCCAAATAGATGTTGTATTTAGTGCTGGCAGGACATAGAGTAACAATATAGTTTTGCCCAGTCTCCTGTGAACAAGGCCAAGCTTTAATCAACTACAACCCATTGGAAATAGAGACCACCTGCTTGGAGAGTGGAAATGTAATTTTGCCTTCAAAGCGACCCAGAGATCCTTCCAATATGGGAGGATAAAAGTTCACATCCATGTGAAAACTTTCTAAATCTCCCAATACAGAAAAAAAAATCAGATTTTTTTTTTCTATTTAGAAAGTAGAACAACTGGTATTGGGGACAGGTGATCTTTAGCTTTCAGTAGCCAATCAAATAATGAACACAAAATTGTAAAGGTCCAAGTTATGGTTTGAAGAGAAATCTTTAAAATCCTGTCTTTCAAGTGCATATGCGTTTTATGCTATCATTCTTTCATAATGAATTTTCTACAAACAATAAACATAATTAAAAGTATAAACAAAAATATTTTAAATGGCTGAAATAATTCCTAAAAACATAAATTTTGCTTACACTTCTAATGATAAAAAGAGTAGGAGCTAAGTGGAAATAGCTAAGGATTGTACTACCTAATTTATTGACAATTTTATGTTATCACAGTGATGAAAGTAACTTTAGCACCAATCCTTGCATTTATGACCTTTGCAAGTCATTCTGTAAAGCAAAATAAAGGTAAATAAGACTGTAAGCACAATTATAGTTTCAGTTAAGTCCAGCTTTGTTTAATGACCAAGTTGCCACTAGAATTCCAAAGCTTGGGAGTTACAAGGAAAAAAGAACTTTTATGACTGACCAATGAACTTTTTTCTGAAAGCTTTAACTTGAAGATCTTAGCGCCCATGAAGATTCCTACTTGGAGAAGTAATTTCTGAAATAGTTGAATTCCAAGACATTTTGGATTTTAAACACCAATGCCTTAAATTATGTTTAGAAAAGGAATGGCAACCAGGAGAAGAACTTTCAGTGCATGCATTATACAGTTCTGAATCTTGTACGAATTAGCAACCTCGTTTTTGACTAATTGCAATTTTTAAACTGGAGGGCCCCATAAGAGCACATAGCAACCAACAAGATCTGATGTGACTTATGTCAAACCAGGATGGACCAGAAATGATTATATGTGGCACATTTATAATAATTTTGACAATTTGTCCCATCTTCATAGATGACATCTGGGAATTCCATTTTTGAGATGCCAGCTAAAAATACAGGAATCTTGAGAAGCATCACTGACTTGCATTTTGCTAAGGTTCTGTTGTGGTTAGCTGGCAGCAGGTGCAGATGGCTGAGGAGAGCAAGGACTCTGATGAGAGGCCAGGACCATCAGGGAGTGGACTGCTGTCTTCAGAGATTGTGGGGGCTGGCAGCAGTGACAAGGAGGTTCCCGAGGAGCCTGTGCCAAGTGCACGTGCACAAAGGATTACTTGGAGGAAAGAACAATTACAGAACACAGGCGACCAAGGTAATGGCCCCTCGCTCAAGAGGATAAAAGCCAGGTTTGGAAAAGTGTTCTTTGCAGACAGCAAAGAAGCTCTGAAACTCAACTGGTGGACATCTTAGTTCGTGTTTGGAGAATTTTGTAAATTAGTTCTTATCTCTGGCTTTTTGGTAGCTTTGACAAACAACTTGGCAAGACTCTTTCTTGTTGGAGCTAATTAGTTGGAAGCAAGGTTCTTTGAGAACCCGGTTGGGTCGGAACAGGTTCTCTTGTACTTGTGTTCTAAAACCTCTAGAGTTATAACATTTCAGCATCATAAAATCATGGTCTATCAAACTTAAATCCTACTTGGCTATTGGTTTATTAAGTGTTTAGCATAGCTTTACAAAACCTAGCTATGAGGAACAATACATGAGACTGAGATTCTAAATTTGGAGTGGGGGGCTCTGGAAATATGAACACCCCATGAAATTGGGGTGAACTGTAGGGTGGGGTGAAAAGTGGGGTGACTGACTCCCCTCTTTCCATTGTTCTCACTGCTAATTCACTCACTTCTTCTATGATGCTCATTTTTACCACCTTCATGAGAGATTGTGAAGAAAATAGGGAAGGACTAAGGGTCAGAAAACTGCTCCTTCTTGCTTTTCATTTTGTGGCAGCTTGGAGAAAAATGGTGAAAGGCAGCAATAATAAAACAAGAGAAAAAGCAGGGCCAGGAAGCCCTAGAGAATGCCAGTAAAGGTTCTAGGGTGATAGCCTTGTCAGTTACTCAACAATGGCTACTCCTGAGAATAATGGAAGATCCGTAATGCCTGTGTTACTGCCCATAATGAGCTAAAGTGAAACTGTAAGATTCAGGAGAAAATGTGGATAGGATGAAATTTTGAAGCATGTCTGTATCAGGGTGGTATTGGTCCTTATTAGAAAATTATTTGATGATAGACAAATGAATTGCTTGTTAGTAATTGTGAATGCTCTAAAATCTTCTGTGAAGCTGAGAGAAATGTTTGTGAGAATCAAGAGGTTAAGTCAGTCAAAAACTGCAAAACTGAAATGAAGACTCATCTAAATCCACAGTACAAGTCCATCTTGCTATTGATTGTGAACTAGCAGAAAAGTTTTTTAAAGGTGTTGGTTACGGGATTGTGTCTGATGATTGCATTTTATTGTATAGATGTGTGATGGCGAGCCTATGGCACATGTGCCACAGGTGGCACGCAGAGCCATTTGTGCCGGCACACGAGCTGCAGGCAAACTTACCACACTGCGCATGCACGCGCCTCACAGCTGATTTTCATTACTTCCTGTTTTTCCGGAAATACCGGAAGTGAGGAAACGGGCCTAGTTTTCGTCCTGAAAAGCCTGCAGAAGCCTTCCTCAAGCCTCT
This sequence comes from Notechis scutatus, assembly GCF_049901735.1. Classification (NCBI taxonomy): domain Eukaryota; kingdom Metazoa; phylum Chordata; class Lepidosauria; order Squamata; family Elapidae; genus Notechis; species Notechis scutatus. Next base: position 14,358,248 of record NC_142017.1, on the reverse strand, counting down.
GGGAGGCCGAAAAAGGCCTCAAACTGGACGAAAATCAGCTGTGAGGTACAGTTCAGGTAAGGGGGCAACGGATGGGTGGGGATTGCACACGCATGCATAGGGGGCGTGTGGGGTGCTGGCATGTGAGCGCGAACATGCAAGTGTGTGCACAATTTTTGGCATAGGAGCCCAAAAAGGTTAACCATCACTGGTATAGATGTTGGAGAGCTGTGTCTTCTTGATTACTAATAATGGGCTTCATTAAGCCCATTGAGGTCCATAGAAATATAAGTATAGACTGTCTTGGAGTTTATCTGCTACATTGTCCTACCAGTCAATGACTACTTCAGCTTCAACCGCAACAATACATGAGCACACAATAGATACAAACTCAATGTTCACCGCTCCAAACTTGATTGCAGAAAGTATGACTTCAGCAACAGAGTGGTCAATGCCTGGAATGCACTACCTACCCTCAAACTATCCACTACTGACCTCACCCCATTCCTAAGAGGTCTGTAAGGGGCATGCACAAGTGCACCATCATGCTTCCCGTCCCTGTCCTATTGTCCCCATTTAATCGTACCTATTTTCTGTATTCTTACTCATGTTTATACTTGTACCTATTATTGTGTAATGATTGACAAATCAAATAAATAAATAAAATAAAATATGCTGACATTGTAAACAACTCAAAGAGCTCTGTAAAGCATTTTGGAGCAGTATTTAAGTCTAAAGTTATTGCTATAATAAAATAACAGGAGACAATAATTGGAGAAGGAAAAAAAAAAACCCCAGAAGAATAGAGATGAAATAAAGGGCTTGGTTGGACCTTGATATTGTGAAGGGACAGCAGAAAATTTAACCAGAAAGGCATATAGAAAAAGGGGTTGGTGAACTTTTTAATAACTTCCTTTGACAATTTCATCAAAACTAATAAGGATGCCTATTAGACTGTTTTTATGTTGCCCGAACTTCTCTTGGCTTCATAAGTGGGGTTCACTATTTAATCCAGATGAGATGGATTAGATATCCAGCACTGTCATGGAAAACAAGATTATCTGCTAATGTTATGTTGGTTGCTGAGGCAATTGAGCTGATGCTGAGCAAAGTTTAGGCTTCAAGTGCCAGATACAGTGTGGTTCAATCTCTGAGTTACCATGGATTCAACTTGACAGTTATTTTCTAAGACTCCAAGTGGGCTCAGGGATCATGATACAGCACTGACATGCTGTGGCTAAAGAAAGAAGATAAGAGGTTAGGCTAACCAACATCCGCTTAATATTTAGCTATAAAACACTGGGTCAGATTCAGAAAAGAAATAAAAGATCCAGGTAGTCAGTTAGTCTCATTGTAAATCTTAACAATATGACAGAGTTGGTGTCTAGGAAATAAATAAATAAAAAGGAAATATCAAATCCTTATATGCAGCCCATTTTCTATTTTGGTCTTTGCACAACTTTTATTGTTGCTATTGTCATGGTGGGTGGGAGGGAGGGAAGAGTGTCATTCAGCCTTTCAAAGTGCTCTGGAGAAAAAGAAAAAAGCCCAGGGAGTCTTGGAAAATGCAAAATGATGGAGAGTCTGACATTTATTGAAAAAGACATTGTCACCTCAGTTGTAATTAAATATACTTAGTACGAATTAAATCTATAGTACTGCAGACCTCTCTATTTACATTGCAAACTGGCACCCTCAAACATTGGAAGGATAGTTTACAATCATGTTAAAAGAACATTCATTCTCTCTCTCTCTCTCTCTCTCTCTCTCTCTCTCTCTCTCTCTCTCTCTCTCTCTCTCTCTTTCTCTCTCTCTCTCTCTCTCCTTTATCCATATATATATAAAAATATTTTTGCCTGTGAAAATAAGACAGTAGAACATTCACAATGTTAAATGAACCTTGTAGATATCCATGCCACACTGTTTGTTGGTGCTGTTTACGGCAAACAAATTTCCATCCAAAATGCATTTGCTCTATAATAGCTAATTTATAATCTTTTCAGGTGGGTCTCCCTAAAGATTTTGTCCCTTGTCTAAGCCTTTATCTACACAAGCCAGAAAATGAACATTTGTCTTGGATGTTTGTTTCCAGTTTTAGATTTACCACTGTTCACATTTTCACATTTCCCCTTATTTTCACATACACTATAATGCACCATAAAGAATCATTTAAGATGTACTCTTTATTGGTTGGCTAGAGCACCAAGTAGAAATAAATTCTCAATGCTAAAACTGAATGTTAAGGAAGACATTTTTTTTTAAAAAAAAGCATAATGTAGGGCATGTTTGTGACAGCTCATTTGCTCTTATCGTTTTCCTGTTAACCTTCAGAGATCCTGCTTTTATTTTTCTTCTTCTCATTAGAGTGTAAAGTTTAATAGCAATCATTAAAAATCAAGAAGGGAGAAGGAATGCAAAATGAAAGGAATTTGGCATATACATATTTTATCTGTCAGTGGCTTTGAATGTTGGAGGATTTATGAGAATTCATAAGAATTTACAAGGGAAATGGTACATTTCATTGGAATAGCACAATTAGCATCCTTTGTTGCTGTCCAAGGTACTGGATAAAGAAATAAAATTTCCATTGACATGTGAACATCAAATATTACATTTCATTGGTCTACAACTCAATATATCTTTGCTGAACTAGGATGCAGTTATTTTCTTGAATTATACATTGTCCTGAAATGAGTTCTTTCAACTCAAAACCTGCATCTCCCCCTTCCCCCTCCAAAATCCCTTATTTGGAAACAGTGCTTACAAAGCAAGTGAATTTTTGAACATAAAGATGTTTTTATTAAAAAAATTATTTTTTGCAGTCTGCCTGCATAGTTGTGGCTTGGTATCACTGCCCACTCCAAAACATAACTTTTTGAAAATTATTTTAGGAAAAACTTACTAGTTAGCCTTCAATGTGCTCCAAGGAAGTTCTAGTTTGCTTACGGCTATATTTTATTCTTGAATCAGATAGAGCTGTACGTTGGCTCTAAGGCATAGCTTCAGGGGATCACCTATGGCACTCCTATAGCATAGCTGTGGGGAAGAAATTTTGGTAGAATAGCTACTTTGCAGATACAAAACATTTCAGATTAAATACAAAATGTAACTAGAAGTTTTTCCCCGCTCTAACATCCCAAAAAGATGCAGTCGGTCAATATCAGCAATGTTGAGATTCAAGGACCAAGGATAGGACCATTTAAGGTACTTCCAGTGTTTTAAATTCCTTTTGACTTACTGATTTATTGACTGAACCAAAAGGGAGCAAAACGTTGCTTAAAATGTGTAACATTCAGACATCATGATGACAACCATTCAAGACAGATCAGACTAGAAATCCAGTGGATCAATGCAACTTTTATGGTAAAACTATAGTAACATAATTTTTTTTAAAAAAAAAAATCTGAATGCACGTACCTCTGTCCCTTTATCTTTGTAGGGAAGGTCTTGTTTGACACATTGCCAGGCACAAAAGATCAAGTCCATACATGAAGTTCCAATTAAACTTCTTTATTGCTACTCATGGCTAGCATAGGAATTTTCTCTGGATAATAGCACTGCACCTGCTTGGAATTAGATAAGGCTCAACAGAATTCAAGGGAGGTTTGACTAAATTCACTTCTGGCTACATAGGAATTCCTAGGCTGGTCCCTCTTTTAAACTCCACTCCCAGGTTCTGCCACTCCTTCTGCTACAGACATTTATTCACTGCCCCAGGTTCAGTCTTCTTTTACCTGACCATTGCCTTGGTAGTGGGTCTTCCTACTGTCTCCAAGGCCATTTCCCTGTCCTCTACATATTCAACCAGCCCCGTCTTATTTATTTAACCTGATTATAAATAATTCAATTAAAAAGGAAAACCCAGAACTGAAGAAAAAGTCTTCTTTTCTTTTGAAGGAGGACATTTTTCATTGGCATTCCTCTTTTATTTCCCCCCAATTCTGCTTAGAAAAAAAAGGCATTTTAAATAGTGTTCTTCAGTTTTGTATTCTGTTAATTTTCTCAGTGCCCTACGATGAGATTAGAGAGAATAGTTTAATTTGGCGTAGGGTGAGGTATAAACCCAACCTTTATGATCTAGCAACCATGGCCTATTGCTTTATGAATTCAGCCAATACTGGCTTACCAAGTAAAATGGGAGTGAGTGAAATGTCTTATCCCTCTGAGAAGAAACAGGCTAGGGCACTTTTTCAGCTTTCCTTATTATTTGAGTTAGAATACCCAATGACTAGTTCCTGGCTAAGGTCATTAGCCCACCAATTATTGTTGCTAATTTTGTCATCCCCTTTGACTCCTTTCATCTCAATATCCTGAAGCAGCTCAGCGCACTGGGGGGGGGGGTTATCTTTTCTTCTCCTGCACATTCTTAGATACTAATAAGGTACACATTAAAAAAAGATCAACCATAAGACCCTGGGCTATAACTTATAAGCACACTTTAAAAGCTGTTTTGGGTATAATATTTTTGCTTCCTATGTTTTCCAAGAAAAGGCAAAGCTCTTTACCTTCTCTACAAGGTTTTGATTATCCTCAATAATGTAGGGTATAAGGTATTTTCTTTCAGAATTGGGATAAATAGGCTATTTCTACAGGAAGAAAAAAAAAGTTACAAAGAAGTAAGGACTAACTTGGGGGGGGGGCTGCATAAAATAACCTCTTCTTTGTGATATTGGAGTAATAGAGCAGGTGAATATTTCCTTTCCAAATACTGCTGGAACTTGGTATGTCTTGTATTTCTAGTTCGATGAAAAGAAGGACTAGGGGTGACATGATAGCAGTGTTCCAAAATCTAGGGGGCTGCCACAAAGAAGAGGGAGACAACTTATTCTACAAAGCACATGAGGGCAGGACAAGAAATAATGGGTGGAAACTAATCAAGGACAGAAGCATCTTAGAACTAAGGAGAACTTTCCTGACAGTTAGAACAATTACTCAGTGGAACAACTTGCCTCCAGAAATAGTAAATGCTCCAACACTGGAAGTTTTGGATAACAATTTACCTGAAATGGTATAGGGTTTCCTGCCTAAGCAGGGGGTTGGACTAGAAGACCCCGAAGATCCCTTCCAACTCTTCTATTCTCTTCCATTCTAAATACAGTTAATCAACATTATTTCTCCCAGGTGTTGCTATGGCATTTTCTCTGGATTATCCTGATACCTCCTGTCTGGATTGGTTGCATCAGTGATTCCACCCAGTCAGGGATCACATAGAAACAGATAATCTTGAAGTGCAAAATAGTCAAAATCCATACATTTAGAGCCATGATGGAGCACTGTGGTGAGTAGAATGATAAGTATGACATAAGATAGGGAGGGGAAAAGAAATTACCTTTTGTTATGATAGGAGGGGAGAAAGATGTTCTCAGTAATATGGGTCAACACTTAACAAGCTGTTGCATCAGACTAGGAATATATTAGGATTACAGAAAAGTGTTTATTGCTATCTCTGTTGGACTCTCACAGTTGATATAGTAGTCCATCAGTTTCAAGTGCTTTCTTCAAAGATCAGAGTAATACAATCTGTTGTGGATGGTATAGAGATTTCTTTCCAAAGTATGACATATTTCACATGACAAGTAAATCAAACCTGTACATAAACCCTAGAAAAGCTTGGTTTTACATTATGCTTTCTGCATATATTATCATTTTTTGCTAGTGTTGTTGACCATAATGCCTACATATCTAGTGCATACATAATGGTTCTTTTCTGTGTTTTATACTTGCAGATGGAAAATGATTGTTGAGTTGCAAATAATTGTCTTGACCTTTTGCTTTATTTCTCTGTGCTGCTTGCATAGAGAAAAGAATATTACCCTCTGTAATAATGCCATGGATATTTCAAAGGTCATTTCATAAAGCACACTTGTATAATAGATGTTCATCATATTTCTAATAAGGGCAACACATGGTCAGTTTTCAGCATAAATAGAACTGTCTTCTGAACTTTAGATAGATCTTCCCTTGGATTTATTAACAAAAATTTATTTGGATATGCAAATATATTTTGAGGAAGCCTGTTGTTTTCCTTTTATGAACTTCCATGTGAAACATATTTCTTCCTTATTAAACAGGCCAAAAAGCAAATCACACAATTGTATTATCAAAGCAGTACTTAGCTTCTTCCTCAGTTTGCTCCTGGGACAATGTAAAAGAATTAGAATATTGTTGGTAGAAATCCATGCATCTATCAGAGGATTGCAGTCAAGGGCTTCAGTCACTCTGGAACCATTGGGATAACCATTTTTATTTAGGACATAAAGGTATGTAAGGAATAGTGCTTTGGATCCTGAAGGTAAATGAGTTTTTTTTTTTTTTTTTTTTAAAAAGCACAATGCAAAAAAAGATAAATATAAGAGATCTGGGCTCTGCGTGCATTTTAAAAATGGGACAATGATGTAGCTGAATATCAGAAAAATTAGTTGCATGAGCTGTTTATCAAATATATGTAACATTTTATGGCCTTTCTTCTTTGAATTCTGGATGATTAAATTGACCTGGCTTGTGTGACTATAAATTCTTCAGCCACACAAGAGAGAGATGAGGTTGATCTAATGTTCCTACTGTGTTTTTAAATGTAACAGCAGGCATCTAAATAGTAGATCTGACACTTCATTATAATTTGTGTTCAGGACCTACCATGAATCTATTCCATATAGTGGTATTGTGTTGTGAAATCTCCAGGATTTTAGTGTCTGTATCCTGGAGGTGAGTTTCACATAAAAATCAGAATTCATCTGGTGAATAAAACTTAACATTGTCCCTGCCAAAGGTGGGATTCAGCAGGTTCTGACCAGTTCTGGGGAACCGGTAGCGGAAATTTTGAGTAGTTCGGAGAACCAGCAAACACCACCTCTGACTGGAGATTTTACAGTATCCTTCCCCTGCCATGCCCACCTAGCCACACCCACAGAACCAGTAGTAAAAAAATTTGAATCCCACCACTGGTCCAGGCTAAGGCTATGAGAAGCTCTGGTTAAATGAATTTGAAAAATCAAACTGAGTAATCAGAATCACTTGTCACTGAATTGAGTTGAATTATTTGAATAGTTTTGTGCATGAACAAACAAGGGTTTTCAAAGCAATTTGGAAATGATAATCATATTTTCCCAAAACAGTCATTCAGTTCAGTTCTCTAGATGAGATCAGACTGATTTGGTCAAATTGAGTTGGCTCAATTTTTCAAATCAAATTGATGTGAATTGGATTGGAGCTGATTTGCACACCCTTGCCTGACAATGTCTTATCCACAGTAATAGAGATATTTTCTTTAGACTGACTAAATTAGGAGGGAGGGGGCATTTCAGTATTCAATTTGTTCCCCACCCCTTGTTAGAGGAGACATAGACCCATATCAATTAATATCTAGCTTTAAATGTTTAGAAAGTTATGCCATTCTTCTACTATTCCTAACAGAATGATAAGGTAAAGGTTCTCCTCAGACATATGTGCTAGTCATTTCCAGCTCTAGGGAGTTCTAGGTTGGATCTCTTTTAATGGTCTTACACCAATTATTTCTTGTCCTGCTCAGGTGCTTTGGAGGGGGGAGTCACCCCCTCCTCTATTAAGGTTAAGGTTCCCCTCACACATACGTGCTAGTCGTTTCCAGCTCTAGGGAGTGGTGCTCATCTCCGTTACAAAGCTGAAGAGCCAGCGCTGTCTGAAGATGTCTCCATGGTCATGTGGCCAGCATGACTAAACACCGAAGGCACACAGAACGCTGTTCCCTTCCCACCAAAGTGGTCCCTATTTTTCTACTTGCATTTTTACATGCTTTCAAACTGCTAGGTTGGCAGAAGCTGGGACAAGTAATGGGAGCTCACTCCGTTACGTGGTGCTAGGGATTCGAACCACCTGATTGACAAGCTCACCATCTCCAAATAGGTATTTCAGACGGTTGCTTTTTGCATTAATAAAAGCTGAGACTCTCAACATCAGTTAATGATGAGAAGATAACTGGATCTATAGTAGATAAGTCTAAGTTATCAGAACTAGTGATATGTTGAAATTCTGCATCAATTGTAAACAGGGGAAATTACTGTGCTCTTCACTATAACTCCTTGTCCCTACTAGGTTTTCTGAAGAACTTAGATGAAACACTTTGTTTAGATCAGGAATGTCAAACCCAAGGTCCGTGGGCCAGATCTTGCCCATGGGGTGCTTAAATCTGGCCCATGGATCCACCCTGACAGCAGCGAAGGACCATCCCATGGTGCCTCTGCCAGTGAAAGCCATGTGTGGCCCTCTCAGGCTCCATTTTCAGCTGCAGTGACCTCCTGCAACCCTCTGCCAGGGAAAATGGAGCTCAGGGAGACTGTTGAGCTGGCCACACCCCCTGGCCACGCCCCTTAGCCCACTGAAGTTAAACACAACCCTGATGCGGCCCTCAATGAAATCGAGTTTGACACCCCTGGTTTAGATGATTAGGAAGACTCAGGATGAATCTGTCAAATAATAAACTAAAGTTAATTTTAAAGCATTTTCTGGGAAGGTAAAGGAACAAACAGGTTCTCTCTGCCATTAGAACATTAGCACAGAGCTGTCCAGCAGAATTGTTTAATGCTGTAATGCAAGTGCTACATCCCACATTAGGAATTGATTGATTACATGCCATCAAGTCATTGTCGACTCTTAGATAGATTTTTTTTTCCAGGAGGATCTTTCCTTCCCTGGTCCTTAAGCTCTTTTAATGATGCACTCATTACTATTCACTTTGCGACTGGTTATTTTCTTCTCTTTTTTTCCACTTTTCTCAACATCCAAGCCTTCTCCAGGAATGGTTTCCACTGGATAAAAATAATATATATATATTTTCCCAAGGGCAACTTTACATATGTATTTTTTTTATTTATTTGTCAAAAGCTTACAATACAACAGAAACAAGAATAAACATAAGTTTAAATACAAGAAATAGGAACTAATAATTGGGGACAATAGGACAGGGATGGTAGGCATGATTATGCACTTATGCACGCCCCTTACAGACCTCTTAGGAATGGGGTGAAGTCAATAGAGGTTAGTTTGAGGGTAAAGGAGTGGGGGTTTGAGCGGGTGACAACAGAATCAGGTAGTGAGTTCCAGACATTGACCACTCTGTTGCTGAAATCTTAATTCCTGCAATCGAGTTTGGAGTGATTTACATTTAGTTTATATCTGTTGTGTGCTCTTGTGTTGTCGTTGTTGTTAAAGCTGAAATATTCATTAACTGGTAAGACATTGTAACATATGATTTTATGTACTATGCTTAAGTCCAATCTTAGTTGGCATAGTTCAAAGTTGTCTAAGCCTAGAATCTCAAGTCTGATGCTGTAGGGTATTCCGTTGCGAACAGAGGAATGTAGTACTCTTCTGGTAAAATACTTCTGGACTCGCTCAATTGTATTTATGTCTGATATACAGTGCAGATTCCAGATAGCAGAGCTGAATTCAAGTATTGGTCTAGCAAAGGTTTTGAATGCTCTAGTTTGCAAATCAGTATTATCTATGACTTTTTCAAAGACTTTTTTCAAATGTTCACAGGCCCAAAGAGTATATGGGTACAAGTACAAGTATATGTATGATTTGCAAATAGCATGAGGATAGGGGAAGGGGGAATTGTTCGTATTTGTACAATTCCCCCTTTTCCTATCCTCATGTTATTTGCAAATAATTTTGTTTAAAATATGCCTTTTTGTTTCCTTTAGGCATACTTTTCTTTTAAACTACTAATTTATACATTATGGTATGGATATTTATTTTAATTGGGAATCTCCAATTCAACATTTGAATAAAGTGTTTGTAAACCCAAAGACAATTGCATACGAGCTTGGTTGTTTTCTTGCAGATATTTTGTTACTATGCTAGGCAATATCACCAGTGCACATGAGAGTGGTGTCTGCTGGTTGTTTAAATATTGTAATTAGCCCTGCCAGTCTTTGAAATGATTAGTTTATCTCTTTGAATGTTCCTCGGTTGGATGTTTTTTCTTCTCTGATTGTTCACCTCCTCCTCTTTCTGGTTTATCTATGTGTTAACAGCTGGAGAGTTGAGTGTACTGGGTTGTTTGTTTCATTCTTATGTCTTTGACTGGAACTTTTAAATGGTCCACAGATGGATGTGTTTATTGATGTCTGATTTATCAGAATATCAAGCTTAAGGAATTCTCTAACATTTTGGGATTTGGCTCAGAAAACACCAAGAACCCAACTATTCTATCCTTGACTACATATATTCTCTACTAATGGGACAATTATCCCCCTTAGGACCTTCTTGGAAAGCTGTTAGGATGAAACCATGAAGTAACTGGTTGACAAATCACTTCCACTATGGTATGGGCTTCATGTTAAGTATAGGCCTGGGGTTGTGATTGGTGCACTCAATTTTTTTGATGGAAGAATCTTACAACTGTTATTACTGTTGTTCAAGCTGAGGGTACAGATAAGTTATTGAAAGATGTCTAGTCAAACATTTGTAACTTGGATTCTTATCCAATCTGGTTGGTGGAAAGATTGCTATAGGAGGATGGAAAATGTTGGAGTTAGTAAATGCGTTCTTTTCATCCTTGCATGTTTTTAGAGTAACATTTCTTAACTTATTTTAACTTATGCTTTATTATGACTGATTTGGTTTGTTGTATTGCATTGAATTTGTGGCTGTTTTGCATATTCATTATAAATCATCCTGGGGGATGTTGGACCAAAGGTCGTTAAGCAACTTACTAAGCAAAACAAAAGTTACAAACTGAGCTGAGGTTTGCCTACTGCTATGATTCAATATTTGTAGATTGTCCTTCTACAGCAGTGTTTTTGGTTGTTGTTTTTTCGCTTTTCTCAAGGCTTAATTTAGCAGTTTGATTTGTAATGGAGTAAATTTATATTTCCATCCTGGATAAAACAACCCAGGATTTTTGTTTTCATCTTGTTTCATTTCATTTCATTTCATTTCATTTCATTTCATTGAAAGGTCCAGAAACTTTTAATAAGATCAGCTAATTTTTTTCAAGGCAGTTTCAGGGATTTCACAGTGTGCACCAAATGCAGTGTTTTACTCTTAATTATTTCAGACAACATCCAAATACTTTAAGTCCCCCAATACACATACAGACACACATAGTTTGGCAGCTCAATTCCCACCAGGCTCAAGGTTGACTCAGCCTTCTATCTTTCTGTGGTCAGTAAAGTGAGGACCCAGGTTGCTGGGGGCAATATGCTGAATCTGTAAACCACTTAGAGAGGGCTGTAAAGCACTGTGAAGTGGTATGTAAGTCTAAATGCTATTGCTATATGGGTACCATATATAGTTGTTGCTGAATTGTAATTCAGCAATAGTTGGATGTCTAACATCTGAGAGACATCAATACTTATCTTCCTACCTTCCTATATTTAAATTTACTCATCTCTGTGGTTGGTTTGAGCTCTGAGTTTGGTTGCAAACATTTAGTCCTCATTCAAGGAGACATCTTCAGTGCACTTTGGATTATGCTTGTCTGGGGGAGCACTGGCCTTTACTCATCCCTTTTCAGTAGAGGAAGTTGTCAATCTTCTATTTCTCTGCTTTATTAAATTTGTGGGCCCCATTTCAGGAATGGTAAAGATTCTTTTCTTGCCTCTGGATAGCATATTTATTCCAGAGAGAGTGAGATTAATTACAAATGAGGAATGTATATCAGGAGCTGATAATTGGTCACCATCTTAGATGGCCCGAACCTCCTTCTGAGACTTGTAACAACCATACACATAATCGTTGTGAAATATCATCAACAGTGTTACCCAGGACTCTAATCTAAAGTTCGAGAGAAGAAAATTTTCTTGCTTTTGCATCACTTTTTTTCCCCCGACTCTTTCTTTCTTCTACTTGACTTTCTGCCATATTTTGGGTTGTGTTTGGTGCAATTGATCTTTAGCATGTGCCTCTTATGTCATGTCTCTTCTGACGAGGAAAGTTAATTGAGGTAGCTGGATTTGCTTTACCACCAGATAATTCACTTAACAATGGCAGTGTTTTTATTTAAAGGCTGTGGCAAAAAAAAAAAAAAAGGTCATCAAATCAGACGCGGCTGGCTTAACAACCACCTTGCTTAGTAACTGAAATTCTAGTCTCAATGGTGTTGTAAGTTGAGAACTATCTATATAGTTGTATCGGTTATAATTTCTTTAGGAAATCCCCCAGCAAGCAATTGAAAAACCTGCATCCTTCAATGTCTACCCAGAGATTTTCCTCTTCCAGAGCAACATTGAATTAAAAACAAAAATAATGAGCTCATAAACTCTGACTTGACAAGTACCACACTACACAGAACTGAATGAAGTCTCAAGATTATTGGTTATTGGTGAGAAATCTAAAATGATGCTCTTGAATTGTCATTTACAAAGTTTCTGAAGCTTTGCATGCATATATAGCTAGTCCGTGACGTTCAACAGTTTGTTTAATGACTTTTCAAAGTTACAACAGCACTAATGGACTTATAACTATTTTTCACACTTACAATCTTACAAAATATGCCTTTTTTGTTTCCTTTAGGCATACTTTTCTTTTAAACTACTAATTTATACATTATGGTATGGGTATTTATTTTAATTGGGAATCTCCAATTCAACATTTGAATAAAGTGTTTGTAAACCCAAAGACAATTGCATACGAGCTTGGTTGTTTTCTTGCAGATATTTTGTTACTATGCTAGGCAATATCACCAGTGCACATGAGAGTGGTGTCTGCTGGTTGTTTAAATATTGTAGTTAGCCCTGCCAGTCTTGGAAATGATTAGTTTATCTCCTTGAATGTTCCTCGGTTGGATGTTTTTTTCTTCTCTGATTGTTCACCTCCTCCTATTTCTGGTTTATCTATGTGTTAACAGCTGGAGAGTTGAGTGTACTGGGTTGTTTGTTTCATTCTTATGTCTTTGACTGGAACTTGACAAGTACCACACTACACAGAACTGAATGAAGTCTCAAGATTTTTGGTTATTGGTAAGAAATCTAAAATGATGCTCTTGAATTGTCATTTACAAAGTTTCTGAAGCTTTGCATGCATATATAGCTAGTCCGTGACATTCAACAGTTTGTTTAATGACTTTTCAAAGTTACAACAGCACTAATGGACTTATAACTATTTTTCACACTTACAATCTTTCCAGAATCTCCATGAACATCTGCTCAAAATCCAGATGTTTGGCAACTGCTGTTGCTGTGTCCTAAGTTCATGTGATCACCTTTTGTGACTTTCTGACACGCAAATACAATGGAAAAGCTAGATTCACTTAATAACTGGGTTATCAACTGCAGTGATTCACTTAAGAACTGAGGCAAGAAAGGTCATAAAATGAGGCAAAACTCACTTAACAAATATCTCACTTAACAACAGAATTTTTGGCTCAATTGTGATCATAAGTTGAGAACTACCTGTATTGGATATGCAAACATCTGATAGCCTCATCTAAAATTACAGTTTTTTTTTAAAAAAGAAAAATGACCATTTGTGAATTCATAAGATGTTTACCCCCTTAATACCTTCCTCTCCTTCATATGATTATATTTCTTTTCTTTTTGCTTTTAAATATCTTGTCCATTTACCATGAGTTCTCTGTGGCAATTATGCAATCAAAAGACTTTGTGAAAGTATTTGTTACTGCAATTAATCATCTTTTTGGCATAATACTGCTGGGATTTCTCTGAACTAAATAGCTAGATATAATGAGATTTTGAAAATAAAACATCCATTTGTTTTTTTAAAAAAACTAGAACCAGCTGCCAGAATGGCTAATAATTGACAGATCAACCCTTTCACTCCAGCATGGCAACAGGTGATCTAATAGGAAGATGGAATGTGAAATCTATCACACTGCTATAAAACAGCCAGCGTAATAGATAAGTGCTTCTGTGAGCTTATTTTAAACACTTAGCACACCCAGCTCCCTTCATTGTCTGGCTCCTTTCATCCTAATAGGATTCCCAGTGGGGTAAAGTTGTATTTTTCATCACTAGCCTGCTTTAAGGAGAAATGGAAAGTCATTGTTTATAAGTAAGAGCTGCCGTATCTTTCAATTTTAAGTGCAGTGGATAGAATTGATAAATATCAAATGAAAATAAGGGCTTCCATCACTTTTCAGCTAAAGGCGTAGAGGAGATTTCAGGATGAAGTCAAAGAATTTCAAATATTTTTTTGCCTTCCCACAATTCCTATCACCTATCCCAAGGTTAAATGTTTTGCCTGAAGCCATCTGCTTAGAATGATAAAGGTGCACTCTCGGAGAGTGGCCTCTTTGTAATGTTAATAAAACTAGATTTTGATATTGGAAGAAACCTAGGGAAAACCTGCCAGTTTTCGATTTTGAAAACTGTTAGCTTGTTTAGTGGAAGTTGAAAGGGGAAGGGGGAGGAAAATGGGGAGAAATTAGTTTTGGAGAGAGACAGGACCAGACTGAACGGCATGTTAAAGAGATGCAGAGTTTTTGTGGCATTTCTTTTGTCATCTTATTTGTGTCTGAAAAGGAAAAAAAGAAATGGTGTGATTATTTAATTAAGTGTCATATTAATGTGCACAATGGCATGTTCTATCATAGAGTCATCTTAATGTATGAATAACTTTCTGATAGTTTGGGAGAAAAAAAAACATTACACTCTACTGCAGTGTGATCTGAAACTATTTGCTTTCTTCAAAATTATATTCCCTTCCACTTTATGGATTGTGATCTGCCCTAGTGAAAGAATCAAAGCAGTTGGATTTACAATTAGTCCATCCAAATGAATTATTTTGTTGACTACCACACACTGCATGTAGAGCTGTCTTCTCCTTTATGTGAAGCTGCTCAGATGGTCGGTCCAGAAGCTGCAGCTGGTGCTGAAGGAGAATGAAGCAGAATGAAGCAGACAGGTTACTGCTGTGCACATGTTGAATGAACTGAACCTTGGCTACCAGTTAAGTACCATGCAAGCTGCAAAGCTTTTCTTATGATGCACAAAGTCTCAGATAACCTCAATTTGGGATTTTGAAATCTTTTTTATTATAATAAATATGGCCAAACACTGAGGTGGAGGTCCTTATGGCATTTGTCACCTAGTGGCCCATTTGTGCATTGGTTTCTAATGTGTTTCTGGGCACAATGAAAAGTCTTGGAGAAGATATTAAAGACTTGTTTTAAGATCCAGGCTATTTTGGGATTATAATTTTCCAGACTAGCCCACATATGCCACATAGAATGATGGATATGACATTTTCAACATTTTCTACACAACAGTGGTAGAATGTGATTACTAGGACAAGAGCTACTGAAGACTATTATTCTACCTCTTCTACCAGAAATTACAGTTGGCAGGCTCTCTGGTTACCTTTTGCCAATTAGTTAAGATCATATATAAGTTGTCTTTCATTCTACTGGCATCTGATGACCTACATTAACTACATTATATGTCTGCTTCTATTGCATTTTTTCCTAAAACTTTTCAATTTTCTTCTGAATAACTTTAATTTTGCATTGGGGTTAGATGTTGGTAGCTTCCCTGATTAGAATCACACACTAGAATGGTGGGTTATACATTGTAATATAAAAACTAAATGAATAACAAGCAAGTAACTTAGCACTAGCTCTCCCTGTGCCAGAATGGCAGTCTCTGTTGTAATGAGCTGTATAATTTTAAGAATACATGAGTAATACTGTAATCCCATTCTCTCCATGACACAACAGAACTATTTTGCAATGCTGAATATTCCAGAACTTCTTGTATTTGTAATTGTAACCTGTATAATTAACAGTTTCCTAAAATATGCACAGAAATTTATTATTGAAAAATGGCAATTGCATATTAGCTCCATGGTCTCAAATATTATTTTTTCATGCAATATAATATATTGTTTCAAAATCAGCAATATGGTTCCATATCTAGAATCAACATTAGTGGAATGATTGTGTTCTGGATTTTTTTTATTCTTGTTGGAACCATTTTCATGGAGAACTTAGAGATGTATCCAATATTCCAAGCAAAATATAAGTTTGGAAAGTTGTACATACATTGTCTATGAAAATTCTCAATCATTTAGGACCTTTGGGATGTACATAATATAGCTTGCCACTGAAAAGTAATATCATAGGATAATTTGGCTTTCTTCCCCATAATATGTTTCATAATATATAGTGTACTATAATAATACTGCATAGTATGGTTCATTTCTCATACATCAGCAGCTAATGATCTAGCAACAGATGTAGGAACTCCTTGTTTTGCTTTTTAAATAAGGAGATTAGTCATACTTCTATTAACCCAAACATAACTTGCCTCTTACAGCAAAGCCATAATTTCTTCCCTCTTGGAGAATTGGGGATATTTTTATTAAAACAAATGGCTATATTAGCTGGAGATTATGGGAGCAATTGTTCCACGTATTTGAAGAAAGCTAGATTGGGAAAAATAAACCTTGACCAAAGCACTAACATGAGGTATATATATGGACTCAAGTCTTTAGATGCCGATCAAAGCAAGCATTTAAATATGAGAATTGAAATAGGAAATCAGTGAAATAAGAGGAAAAATAATGTTATTGTATGACCTTTGGTTGTTCCACATGTAGGATAGGGCACATGTAACTAAAATAATGTTCTACAGAGTATGGAGCTCCATTCCATTAATTTTAACAAAAAATCTCCATTTTTTTTAAACCAGGGCAAGATTTTTACCAACTGTCCCTCCTTGGATAGATCTTCAATCATGATTTCATGATTGTAGTTTTACTGATAGATCAGTGAAATTCTAAACCAGGGGTCTTCAAACTTGACAGAATTCCTCCTCCAGTCATATTAGCTCAGGAATTCTGGGAGTTGAAGTCCACAAGTCTTAAACTTGTCAAGTTTGAAGACCCTTATTCTAAACAAAGGGTATCTAGAGAGTGAAGTCTATGCTGTGAGAACTGAAAGTAGCTTGTAAAAAAAAAACCACAATCTGGAATTTAGAGGGTGCTTTCTACTTTGCCTATAAACATTTTTTAATTTCCCTATTAATCTGCCAAAACAACATCAAGAATTGAGGATCCTTAATCAAAGAGGGTAGGGAGTTACAATTATCATGCCTGTTCTCTTTCTGAAAGATTATTATCTGGTACATTAATAGAAAATGTTTCTCAGTAGGAAAAGGATTTTTTTTTTTTTAACAAAACACGCTTTAGAAGCATGGCTACAACTTTAATGCCAAACTCTTCTAGTGTTGCATGACTATTGTATCAAACTAAATCTATTAGAAAGTTCTAAAGTGTTTTTACTTTTAAAAAGTTTGCACTGCACAACAGAAACTCAATATCAATCACCTTAAAAGCCCAAAGTCCTTTTATATCCATAGGTTGCAAACAGATGAACTGCCATGCTATCTATCGGTATATTGCTTTTTCACCAAAACTTTTCTGCCAGAATTTTATCCAGTGATTCAGCATTCATAAATTAATAGAGAAATGTGGCTAATGATCCAACCTGAAATACATTTCCTAAAGGAAGTTTTCCTCAAAATTTCTCTTGACAACTGTCCAAGAATTCCTCAGTGATGACAGTAGAATGTTATTAATGGAAACAGGTGAAATTAGAAAGATTTCTAATATTTTTTTCTTTACAGAACAGCTTGGGACTATGGGGGCAAAAGGAAAGAAAAAAAGAAAGAAAGAAAGAAAGAAAGAAAGAAAGAAAGCTTAGATTTCATACACATTATTCTTTGCAACACACTGCAACAGCTTTATTCCAAATTCTTGACACTATTTTTCCCTTTGGTTATGACTATATTATTTCTAACAGTTTAGGATTAATGAAAATGCAATTTTGCAAAAAGGAAGATGTGAACAAATACAATCCAAAGTTATACATGTTAAATTTCCTCCTCCCTTGTTTTTTGGTAGATATAAAATAAAGAACAAAATGTGAGCTAGATTTAGTAAGCTGGTTACCATACATCCAGTCTAGAGTTGAGTATATATGAAATTTCAAACTTATTGACCAAATTTTGGGACCAACATGTTCAGCAGATATTTTTTTCTACATTAATTTTAGGGGAAGGAGACAATTTCTCAAAAGTAAGAGAATTATGGCTGAAAAACCTTCACAAGAGAAGAATTTTCTCCTGAAGTTTTTCCTCGGGATTGAATACCCAGTCATTCATTGTAATGTGGTCTCAGATCAGTATAAGAAACATGTCCTCAAGTGAATTGTAAGCACCTATAAAGCAATCCATCTTAAAATAAACCTAGTAAATAAAAAAAAAATGCATATTTAAAACAGCATGACTGAGACCAGTGAGTAAAATCTAAAAGAAAGCAATCTGTGTCTCTTAGATGATATAAAATGCAGTGCTATCTAAACTACATCAATGTATCAGGACCTTGAGCTATCATCTAGAAAAATGTACATGGTGTTGTGCAATGCTCAGCCACATGTGCCAAATGGCAGCTTATGTATAAATAGCATCAGTATAGAATCTGAGCAATCAGGAAATCTGGTTCAATTGTCTCTATCGAAAAGCAATGAAGAAGAATATGTGCTGGAGTTTCCACTTCTCCAGAATCAAAAGGGTACAACCTCCCCTTTTTTTTTTAAAAAAAAAAATGCTATTTAAAAAAAAAAATTGGTATCCAAAACTGTAAAGCTGAGAGCAGGACATTGGATGATGGAATAAAAATGGAAGTTAGAAAAGTCTGAAGAGAGGATGATGAAGGTGGTGATGATGATTTAAATTTGTATGGTGCCCAATTCCCAATGATTCTGGGTGGTAATGGGTAACAACATTAAAAACAAGATATGAGAAAAAGGCAGGAAGACAGGAAGGAAGGTACGAAGATGAACTGATATTAGTAAAAAGAAAAAGTAAGTAGTTTCTCTATAGGACAATTTCTGTCAGAATTTCATTTGTTTTGTACTTTTGTGCTGTGAATTTGCTTTGTGATCAAGCTTAAATCAAATTTAAATTTAATAGTTCATCTAGTCCAAAGATCTGCCCTATATTTGCAAAAACCCCATAATTTCCCCATTACTATTACTTCAAACTCATCCGTAGAATTTGGTGAGAAAAGGAAGTCAGTAAGAGGCTGGGCTTCCTTATCTGTGTCATGAAAAGTGTAACTTGTAGCTTGGAAGAATTTAATGAAGTCTTTTTTACATACATTCCAGCAAATTTGCACCTTGTACATTCAAACAGCTGTCTGTCACAAATCGACATTGGCTTTGTTTCAATTCTCCACTGAAAGCCAACTACCTTGACTGTCTTTCAGTTCATATTTTAATCACAGCACTAATTACAGTGGGAAATTGCAGACACGTTAGGTATCTCTGGCAGCAGCTGGCTTTAAGGAGAGTATTTTCTGAGCAGGTAAATGACTGTGGGAAGTTCAATTATAGGTGTCCTCTAACTTCCACAGATTTAATTCACACAAGTCAGAGGTCCTTCTGCTTAGCACTCACCACCTGTTCAGCAATGCTTTTTGCATTGCCATCTTTGCTGGTGGTACATGTTGGGTCAGTCAAACACCCATATACATTTTTTCTCTCCAATGAGAAGCAAAGTATTGCAGCTAACCTTTGCCACCTTATCAAGGTATCTTATTACCATGTTTGGTATGAGAACAGATTAAAATTGAGGTCTCCATGCACACATGCCAAATTTCCTATCTTGACAGTCACGCTCAGTAATAGCTCACATTTTTTTCCTTCTCAAGAAATAAGTGGAAAAAGGTTCAAAGACAGCATTATTCCAGATCCCCTTTTATAAGAGCAGAAATTCTCCAGTTTCTTTGTGTCTTTCATTATTTACTTATTTGATTTTGGTGCTATCTGATTCTGGAGTAACTTTATTAGCATTGTAAGTATCAAATATCTTTCCTTCCTTCCTTCCTTCCTTCCTTCCTTCCTTCCTTCCTTCCTTCCTTCCTTCCTTCCTTCCTTCCTTCCTTCCTTCCTTCCTTCCTTCCTTCCTTCCTTCCTCCCTCCCTCCCTCCCTCCTTCCTCCCTCCCTCCCTCCTCCCTTCTTTCCTTCCTTCATTTTAGTTCAATGTAGTCTGGCTAAATTACTTATTTTATTACCTTTATAAGTTTCCCACATTCATTTCAACTCTGGGAAGCATACAACATGGTAACCAGGAAAAAAATATTCATACAATCATTGGAGGCTCATTGAAAAACATCATTATAGATTTAATTACAAAACAATATTCATTGATTCCAACACTTCCTGGTAAATTTGAGTTTCAAAAGGGATTTTGGGGGAGATGTGGAAAGTGCATACACTTTCCATGCATACACAGGCAATCACTCAAACAGGCAGTTTGATATATTGCAGGTAGCAAATGCATATCAAGCAAACTCAAGCAAGG
This sequence comes from Notechis scutatus, assembly GCF_049901735.1. Lineage (NCBI taxonomy): Eukaryota > Metazoa > Chordata > Lepidosauria > Squamata > Elapidae > Notechis > Notechis scutatus. Next base: position 14,337,965 of record NC_142017.1, on the reverse strand, counting down.
AGAGTAGCAATATGGAATTAAAGAGAAATTTCCATACAGTGAGAACAATTAACCAGTGGGTGCTCCATCACTGGAGGTTTTGAAGAAAAGATTGGACAGCCATTTGTCTGAAATGATATAGTGTCTCATGCTTGAACAGGAAGCTGGACTATAAGACATCCAAAATCCCTTCCAATTCTGTCATTGGTATGGAGACATTTGATACAGCAAGACTCATTTGGATAATTGAGGTGGTGAAGCCAAAATAATGAAATATTCTGGAAGGGTTGGGTTGAAGCAGAAAAACAGAATTTTGGGAAAGAGGAATTTTGCTGAATCAAGAAGCTTTGAGTTTTGAATGGGTACAATTTATTTTATTTATAACATATATAGATAAATCTCATCCCAGTAAAATCTCCTCAAAATTATTTCTCCCAAAATTTATACTGTTCCCTTTAATGCATGATGTTGGGAAGAAGGATATTTGTTCTTTCAGTTTTTCTTGATTTCCCAACTTCTTACTTGGTTTCACATTAAAATTATTTCACCTAGATATAAATTATACTTCCAAAAAACTGAAAATGAAAACTTTCATTGCATAAAAAATTGGTACCCACTTTTGTGTACCTTTAATGTACAATTCATTGCATATGTTGCATTTCTTGTGTACACACACCGACACAAATTTGTATGCAATGAATTGTACATAGTTACATTATCTTCTTGCATGTTTTCTCCAACACAGATATTTTCTATACAGTATATTTTATGTACTGTTAAAAGTGAAAATCATACCACAAAATTCAGAGAAAGTCAGTTTTTGAAAACTTCCCAAGCTTCAGTTGCGATTTTGGTTTGATAATAGAAAATTAGGCCTTAAAATGCAATGCAATGCAACTGAATATCTATTCTCGCTGTCTACCATTTTAAAAGCTGAATATCCAAATATTGGTCTCTGTCAGTTTTAATCAAATCCCTGAAGTCAACTTGAACAAGAAGAGATTGTGACATTTCCAAAAGATGTTCAAATTTTGGTGATTCTCCAAAGGGAGAGATAATTGCATCATCAGACACAGAAATCAGCCCCAGCATCTCTTGCTAATGCAAAAATGCCTTATGGTCAGAGATGTCTCAGTGTGGATCCAATATAATTCAATCCCAGCTTCTGGAATATATTTATAATTTGCTTTGGCTCAGTTGTCCAGTTCAGCTGTCAATTGCCATCTGTTTGGCTGTGTTAACTTCATTTAATTTCATCCAGTTGTCAGCAGGGTTCAAGATTTCAGCTCAAAATGTTCATCGCACCTGTGTCCATACATGGGGTGGGGGAGGGAGAAACAATATTTCAATGAAGCTTATGCTTCTGGAGCCCTAACAATTTTTAGAAAGGGCAAATCTCCAGGCTGCTTTTCTATTATCAAAAGATTTCAAACCAAATTCAAGGGTACTTGTTTCCCTAAGCAAGTTGAAATGGGCTTCTTGGCAAGGCAGGTGGAGAAGAATAACTATTTCTGATATTCAGGATGGGTGATTGCCTTCAAACACTGGGGAAGATGATCGTGGCTTCAGAAGCTTTGGAGGAATTAAAGGATTCCAAAAGTAGGCCAGATCTTTAAACACGTTTCCTCTCTCCAAAGAAGATATTCAGGGGCAACTATATGATCAGCCCAACATGGGGATGTAAATAGCAAGTCTATGAAAACTCATTGGGAGGTAGACTTCACTAAACACAATGGTAATTACTTCTAGATATACATGCCTAAGATTGTCTTACTTTTATTTATTGTCTATTAAAACTCTACTAAATTTAGTAATTCATTCCATTGTTTACAGGACATGGTTCTCGAAATGTTGTTTCCTATTTTTGTCATTATCATGGTTTTCTTATTTTATCCTTTTTCTCACTCAGTCTTTGGTCAATATTCTACTTCCAGATCTTTTTTTTTCTCCTCCTCCTCCTCCTCCCTCCCTCCTCCTCCTCCTCACCTGGCAGTTCAAAAGTGTGCAAATGCAAATAGATAAATAGATACTACTTTGATGGGCTCATTAATAGGGACATGTAAGGAGCTCCCATCTGGGTATCCCCAGGGCAACGGTGATGTCACTGGCTGATCCTTTCACCTCGGAAGTGCCTCATAACAACAGCCTGATTCCAGATTGCTTTGAAGAGCATGGGGCCATTTATCTATTTCTTTAAGATCTATGATTTGGGTCTATTTTTGTTAGTTTACTGTTAAGTGTCATTGAGAACTTGGCCTTAACCCATATGGCAAACTGACAAAACAAGTAACAGTTTGGCAGTTTCCACACATAGCACAGCTGTTAGCCTTTCCTTTCAACCCTCCCTCCTTCCCCTTCTAAAGATTCTGGCAAGAGAACACAAGCCACGACCAAGCAGTCATTATGCATATCTTTTAGTGCAGCAATGGAAACATCATTCTGCCTATCACTTGCTTTTGGTCTCCTTTCTGGCAGGTCATCCTCACTGATGAGGAAATTGCATCCCAAACTGTATGAATTTGGCTTTTCTCACTCTTGATCTTTTGACTCAGAACTAAAGCACATCAGCTCTATTGGGGAAGAGGGCAAAACTTTGCATCACATGTAGAGGGACATGAATTGGCTGTTGGGAAAATATATGACAAATGTTTACTTGAACGTCTGGATATTAGCGCACTGAAAAGGAATTCAGATTAGTTTCCTTGTTATGTTGGCTGATATCCTACTCTTTTAATTTTATTTTAGATTAGGCATGTACAATAGTATTTGAACCAAAGGTTAGGGTTGGAGTCATTTGGTAAGTCTATGCTCCGAGGGCAAAGGATGAAGATATGAGCCACAGTGGCACAGTGGTGAGAATGCAGTACTATAGACTACTTATGCTGACTGCCAGCTGCCTGCAATTTGGCAGTTCAAATCTCACGAGGTAGTTCAAATCTTATCAGACTCAAGGTTGACTTAACCAAGGTCAGTAAAATGAGGAACCAGATTGTTGGGGGCAATATGCTGACTCTGTAAACCGCTTAGAGAGGGCTGTAAAGTATGGTGAAGCAGTATATAAGTAAATACTATTGCTACATGGTTGGGAGTGGTAGATTCAATTTATATGGAATTTACCTCAATGCAATAAAACACAAGGCAGGGTTGGGAATCCATGAATCCAAAGTCCTCTCCTTATTCTGTGATCCATCATTTGTCAACAGTAGTAGCTGATGTGAGGGAAAGACAAAAGGAGTTCCTATTGATCAAGGCCAAAGCCTGTATTAGACCCTGCATGTATTCATCTCTGTTTAAAATAATCCAAGCAGTATCCATTATCACATCCTCTAATAATCAATTCTGCAGGTTAATTGCAATCTCTTTCTTCAGCTTCATTGGATGATGCCTGGTTTTAGAGTTTGGTAGGAGAGGAAAATTCTTCTGCCCTTTCACTTTTTCTGTGGCATGCCTGCATCTGTACTCCTCAATTGCAGCTTTTTTTGTAAGCTAAAAAGCTGAATTGGTTTAGCTTTTTATCCTAGAAAAGCTTCTTGAACCAAATAATTTGTTTGTAAGTTTGAAATAGTGGTAAAAAGAGCTGGCTTAGAAATCCACAGATTGTGAGTTGTAGTCCTGCCTTAGGCATGAAAGCCAACTCAATGACTATGGGCTAGTCCTCTCTCAGTCCAACTTACCTCACTGGGTTGTTGTTGTGGGGAAAATAAGAGAAGGAAGAAGTATTAAAAGTAAAAGGTTCCCCTTGTACATATGTGGTAGTCATTTCTGGCTCTAGGGGGTGGTGCTCATCTCCGTTACAAAGCTGAAGAGCCAGTACTGTCCGAAGACATCTCTGTGGTCATGTGGCCGGCATGACTAAACATCAAAGGTGCACGGAACTCTGTTCCCTTCCCACCAAAATGGCCCCTATTTTCTACTTGCATTTTTACATGCTTTCGAACTGCTAGGTTGGCAGAAGCTGAGACAAGTAACGGGAGCTCACTCCATTATGTGGTGCTAGGGATTCGAACCACCGAACTTCTGGCCTTTCTGATCAACAAGTCCAGTGTCTTAGCCACTGAGCCATCACATCTTTTATTATATAGTATTAGGAATGTTCAATACCTTGAGATACTTATAATATAATGAAGGCAGGATAATAATCTAATAAACAGACAAGCAAACATATATTATCCTGGTTTTTCTTTTCTGCTGGTTTGCCCTGCCTTTGTCAAACATCAGGCTTGTTTGACAAGCCAATTGGTCAATTCTTGTCATAACTAATGGATCAATACTCTGTTGATATAAAAAAGCAGACCCTATATTTGCAGGAAAATGCTATGAAGAACACACACACACACACACACACACACACACACACACACTATATCTAATCTCCCTCTCTATCTCCCTCTCTATCTTTCTATGTCTATCTACCCTACACATCTATTGTCTGCCAGTCTATTTATTTTCTTTTCAAGTGTGGTGACCAAAAATTCTTTTGTCTGCAGAAACAAAGATAGTTGAACCTTCTTTTTAGAATTCCCACTTTTTTGAGTTAAGATTTAAAAATCCATCAAAAAATTCCCACAAGAAACCACAAAAACAGAGTTTATATAGTAGGAACTATGTCATATACCATGGATTATTCATATGGTAAGGGAAATCCATAATACTTTGTGAATCCAGAGCGATTTGAGAAAAAGCATTTTTCTTCACAAGAGAATAGAGAATATCTGAATTAAAGCATTACTTTACAATAAGTCTTCATGTTAACTGTTTCAAGAAAAAAAATAACAAGATGCAGAGTGTGAAAAGAAACAATATCCAATGATTCTTTTTTGAAGGGAGAAGGAGGAACGATCCAACAAAAAAAGAACAATTTTGGGAAAAGAAAAATAGCTTTAAACTGAACACAGTAACACAGTTTAATTATTGGATATTGTCATCTTTGGCTGAGATATATTTTTTTACATTGAAGTTTGCAATTTATATATTGAGCTATTGATCTACCTTATATATTGAGCTATTGATCTTCCTTGTTTGGAAGTTTGAGCATCGAAACCCAGCTGTCATCTAACCTTGATTAAAGATATGTACACCTGTTTTTTTGAAATGGTCCTTATCCTTCATCAGGCGCTCAACTTTTGAAAGAATGCCTATGGAGTGGTGAATGAGGGAGGGAATATCCATGTAGCCAGACAGATCACATCTGGCTGTGAAGTCTGATGAAGTCTCATTGATCACCAGCATTAATTTCACTGACCTGGAATTTACCAAACTTTGCACAAGGGCTTACAACAGCTGTAGTCTCCTGCTAGAACTTCCAAACAAGCTGAAGGTCAATCTATACCTTAATGTAACATCTGTTTGTCTAACTGTCTGTCTCCATCCATCCATCTGAAGTTTACATAGAGGAAATACAACATCACTAAAATGTCCTGTAATTTTTAATTGGGTATTGGGTTTACCATTGCAGCTGTAGTGTTGACTTTGGGCCAATGACTTTCTATTAAAGACCCCGGGGAAGAAAACAACGTCAAACAACTTCTGAAATCTTGCCAAGAAAATGGCAGGGACATGGTCAGGCAATTCCCAGGAGTCATAAACTCCCCGTGGTGGGATTCATTTTTTTTTTTTTAGTACCGGTTCTGTGGGTGTGACTTGGTAGGTGTGGCTTGGCTTGGTGGGTGTGGCTTGGTGGGCATGGCAGGGGAAGGATACAGTAAACCTCCATTCCCTCCCTACTCCTTGGGGAAGGTTACTGTAAAATCCCCATTCCCTCCCCCCCCCCTAACCTGCTTTCCAGCTCCATTCTCCTATGCAGGCAACAAAAGAAGACCCAGCTGATCAGCTGGGACTTGGGAGGCAGAGAATAGATGGGAGCAGGGCAAGCCAGAGGCAATATTTGCCGGTTCTCCGAACTACTCAAAATTTCCACTACCGGTTCTCCAGAACTGGTAAAAGAATCTGCTGAATACCACCTCTGGCCCTCCCCCTCCCCAAAGGGTTATGGACTGTTAATGGATCTTTCTCTGAATTCCCTTCCAATGTTAGTAGGATTTCTGTGTTCATAAAACAATAAAATATTTAACTTGTATTACATTAATTTTATGCTGCATTGAACCAATTACTTAGATGTCAAAAATCACTGCTTCGTCACTTTGATATCTCTTAAAATTGGTATTTTATTATTACCACTTAATTAACTTTTGAAGTGAGATCATCAGGTAATGCTTTGACAAAGTTTCTGTGTATATGTGGGCGTGCTGCAGTAATAACTGAAGAGGAACTCAAACTACATACTCAGTTTTGCATTTCATTATGTGATAAGAATTAGATGATGTTGCCTATTAAAGTTTATTAGCAAACTCAGACCTCTGGTGCTGCAAAAAAAAAAAAAAAAATGCTTCTTTTCTTTTCTTTCTTTTTCCACTCTTATTTACATCCAATATTTATATGTTTCCTCAAATATATTGGGCTTTGGGTGAGTTAATGAGAAGATAAAACTTACAAAGTAAAAATAAAGCAAGAAATAAAATCCATAATTACAAAGTGTTACAAAGTGTGAAAAAGAACCAAGGGCCAAAAGCATACTTGAATATAATGGATCATCTATATTCCTGGAGGAAGGATGAAGGAAGCTATTCCAAAGAATTTCCTTTGAGGCATAATCATAATTTTTCAGCAAGGGCACAAAAGCTTTGTGGTTCAAAGTTCTTAATCCAAGCCATTTCCAAAATACAGTAGTGAAAGTTTTCCATGAAAATCATAACAAGCGTTCTGTTAGTCAGATGAGAGAGTTACCTTATCCGACCTAATCCCAAAATGCTGTTTAAAATTCACTCCCAAAGTGTTTGACTTTCCTTTTTACACAATTTTTTGGTTGGATTGGGTCACAGGATGTAAAAGACGCCTATGAAATATTTATACTGCTGAGCATTTTGGATGCTTGCTGTACAAATCCCCCAATGCTTTGAACATGGAAGATTGTATTCCTTTAATGAAATTGCTTCAGATTGCCCTTATTTTCAGACTATTTTCCCAGGTAAAGCTTGTAGCTGAATATCTGAACAATTCCTTTATCTAGTTGACAGAAAGAGCATTAACAAGCTTGTTAGTTTTTTTTTCTTTCTAAGTGTCTTCTGCTGTTGCACGGATGTCTTTAAAGTTTATCTATGCTTCTTTCGTTCATTCCTTTGTGGTTCCTCCTCCTTCTCTCCCAGTGGTGGGATTCAATTTTTTTTACTACCATTTATGTGGGCGTGGCTTGGTGGGCGTGGCATGGGAAGGATACTGTAAAGTCGCCCGTCGGAGGTGGTATTTGCTGGCTCTCCAAACTACTCAAAATTTCTGCTACCGGTTATTCAGAACTGGTCAGAAGTTGCTGAACAGCACCTCTGTTTTTACCTGAAACTTGGTTCAGCATTGTGCAGATAAAGCTGAAGAAGGCAAACCTTCACTCATCTAAGGAATAAATGCTCATTTACAAAGGCAGGCTGTTAACGTAAGAGATTCATGAGCGATCAAGTAGAATGCAAAGATTTTGCCTCTCTCCTTGGCCAAAAATAAATAAAAAATAAAAATCTACCTTTTGATGCCTCTCTCCTACCCTCCCACCCCATTTCATGGATTGTATTTAAAACTCGCATTTCCTCCAGACACTGAAAGCAATGTGAGTAACATATTCTAGGACTATGTAAAGATTTTATTCAGCAAAACAATTTGAAGATAATCTGATCAAAGCTCCAGATCTAAATGTCTGAACTACTACAATTTATCAAATTGTGTACCAGTCATACCAACTAAGTAATTCTTTAGTAAGTTTTTTAGGATTTGATTTGGACCAGGATTATATATGTTACATGATCCTTTCATTGTATGTGATGAAATCTGAAGGAAAGTTTAGGTTTAATTTACTTACTTATTTATTTATTTATTTATTTGTTTATTTATTTTGTCAAGCATGCATTTGATAATATATATAAGTATAAACATGATTATTAATACATGAAATAGACACAAATAAAAGGGAACATTAAGACAGGGACTATAGGCACATTGGTGCACTTATGCACACCCCCTACAGACCTCTTAGGAATGGGGTGAGGTCAACAGTAGACAATCTGAGGTTAAAGTGTTTGGGGTTTGGGGAAGAAACCACAGAGTCAGGTAGACTATTCCAGGCATTGACCACTCTGTTGCTAAAGTTGTATTTCCTGCAATCAAGCTTTGTGCAGTTTACCCTGAGTTTGTATCTATTGCGTGCTCATGTATTGTTGATGTTGAAGCTGAAGTAGTCATTGATAGGTAGGATAATTTAATGATGTAATTTAATTTAATTGTAATGGATAATTTTATGTACTATGCTTAGGTCAGACTGAAGGTGGCATAGTTCTAAGTTATCTAAGCCTAAAATTTCAAGTCTGGAGGCATAGGGTATTCTGTTGCGAGTAGAGGAGTGGAGGACTCTTCTCATGAAATATTTCTGGACTCTCTCAATTGTATTAATGTCCGATATGAATGAATTCTCCAAATCACCAATAAACTTGCCATGTGAGTCTCATCAATCTTAAACTTATTTTATCCAAACTCTTATTTTACAGAATAAATGGTTTTACCGCATTTAAAAAGAATTATAAGAATTTAGGAAATCAAACATGTGGCAGGGCTATTCTAAGACTTAATACTTTAAAGATCAATATTTATTTTGTTTTGGCTTAGTAAGATGCATGAATTCTATTATTATATTTAGAACCCATTTGTTTTCTGTCATGTAGATTATTTCTATATGTCTTGATATTGTGAGCTGCTCAGAGACATTCTGGAATCAGGTGGTATTTAAAATTAGCACATAAATAAATACCTATACATTTTGACAAAGGTGTAATCAAAATGAGATCTCCAGAATTCTTCTGTATTCAAAAGTCTTTGAGTGAAATCTTTGAAGGCTTCAAAAGCCATTACAAAATTATAATTCTAAGATTAATAGATAAGGAAAACAATTAATTGTCTGACTATGAGTAATTATATATGTTATACAATGCAAACCAGATGAAAATGTAAATTAAATCAATTCTGAAATCAGGTTTTTTTTTACCTGGTGCCACCCCAAGGCACTGAATTTTAGGTGCAAAAATTATTTTGAATTCTTGGCAATGATGTTGTCTGATGGGATAAAAAAGCTAAGCTTCGGTGATCTGTGAACATAGCTGTTGGTGATCACATTTCCTTCATAGGTTGTCTCTTATTGTCCTTTCCTATTCCTTTTTCCTATCATTCTTCTAACAATCGCCCCACTCTTCTATCCCATTCTCCTCTGCCCAATTCAACAACATTGTGTTCCTTTACAACGGTTTTGTAAATATTTAACCACAATCTTACAAGGGAAAGGTGACCCTCACCCCTTAAAGTTCTCAGGCGTTAAAAATGTGGAGAAGAACCACATTTTTAACTTGTGGTAAACCTTGTGCATTACACATTCTTCTTTAGAGTGTGACAAAAGGATTCTGGCATGGAGTATCAAATGAAGGCTACATCTCACTGTTGACATTCAGAATGCCCCAGTTTTCCAAATTTTGTGTGTATGTATACATTTGCAAATTTACAGTGCTAAATGAGCCTGCAAATTTTATATACATATATACATATTATATACATATATATACATACATATATGCATACATATATATGTGTGTATGTGTGTGTGTATTTTCACACATACATACATACATACATACATACATACATACATACATACATACATATGGTCCTCTGTGAGGGGGATGGATTATTTTTAAAATTTGATAAATAAAACAAAATAAATATACAAAATATAGAGAGGATTACAAGGAAATGTAGTTCTACCTATTTACATTTTGCTATATTTATATTATTTCTCTAGACTTTTCTCTCTCCCCCCCTCCTCTTTTCCCCCCACCTTCAAAGTCTGGCAAATGAAAGGTTTTAGTGCTTTGGTAAAATGTAGCAAAGAAACTATGTCACAGAAAGCTTAGATCCAAAATCAAACAGGAAAATAATTTAAGGAGCATCTTTGACTCTCTCAAGGCTGAGTCGGTCTCCTTACCTACTTAATTCTCAAAATCAGTCTGCCCCAAGATAGCTTACTTATTTCAGTGAAAACGTGTACAATTGGAAGACTTTGAAGCTGTTGCAGGGAGACCCTGAAGAGCAATGCTCTAATGTAGGCATCATTTCAGCTTCTGGAACTTCAAAGATACCCCAGAGCAAATTTTCCAATTTCTAGGTAGGATGGAATCTCTTTTTAATCTTCTTTGACGGCAGTCAAAGGCAGGACCTTCATTCTGCCTTGATAGAATCCTGGGCTGTCCTGGCTGTGAGTAACAAGGTCATGTAAGAGCTCCAAAGGATGCAAAGGTTTTGCCTTCCTTTCTCAAAACGGATTATTTGGGGGAGAAGCTACACTGCAGAAGTGACCTTTCTCTAGAGGATCTCTAGTTTTTGGGTCCTGCATTTCAGAAGTCTCAGGCTTAAAAAAAAACCACAATTCCTTCTGGATGTTGGTGCATCATTCATCAGTGAGCACAGAGTCTGACTGTGTGCTTTTTTCTGGACATGTTTGTATGGTTACAGCTAGTGATGGGATTCAATTTTTTTTACTATGGGTTCTATGGGCATGGCTTAGTGGACATGGCAGGGGAAGGATACTGTAAAATCTCAATTCCTTCCCCACCCCACTAACCTGCTCTCCATTCTTCTGTGCAGGGCAACCAAAGAAGACCCAGCCAATCAGCTGGAACTCAGGAGACAAGAGAATAGATGGGGGTGGGGACAGTCAGAGGTGGGACTTGCTGGTTCTCCAAACTACTCAAAATTTCCGCTACTGTTTCTCCAGAACTGGTCAGAACCAGCTGAATACCACCTCTGGTTACAGCAGCAAGACCCCCCCCCATCTCAATTCATGGGTATTTATTATTTTGTTAATCCACCCAATGACTCAATGTTCTTCTGGGGTGTTCTTCTAGCTGTTGTAAGCAGTGTTTCTCAACCTTTCTTCAATCTGTGATTGCCTTCCAATTTTGGTTTCCTCCTGTGGCTTCCCCATCCATGTCTCATTGACCTGGAACAGGAACCAATGGGTTATCTGTCACCAACAAGGTAGTATTTGGAATATAAGACACTTTGCTTTTCTGTGGCCACCTTAGCAATGGCCTCTTTGTTACAAATTTTTCATCCTGGCTTCCTTGAAATATCCCATGGCATCTAACATTCACTGCTTGAAAGCAGCATCAACTACACAGTATCAAAACATTCACCATCCTGGTGCAGTGCAAACATGTTTAATTGTATGGAGCATGCTGAAATACACATGGATTGATCACACGTGATAGCCAGATATCTTTGCTCACGGTTGAGTCCAAGCATCAGAAGTATCCTAGCTGTTCTTTGTTCTCTAGAACTCAACTTCATAGAATGAGTGAGTCATATGTTGTGTGGCCATGAAAGTATCATGGTCTAAAAAAAGAAGTAATCAGTATTGATCAGGTATGGTGCAAATGTATAAGACAATCACCTGTGTACAATGACAGGTTGACATCTTATCCTTCATCAGGCAGCAGAATGCTTTAGCCTATACCTTGTGATCTTGTTGAAAACAATGGCCATGTGATTATTATTATCATTTTTGCAAGATTGAGACAGATCCCAGAGCAAAGAACTTACCTAGGTGAACATGAATGTTTTAATGTCACATGTTCAGCTTTTTAAAGATGGAACACTGCAATATTTATGACAGTGGGCAAACTAGCATTTATTTGGGAGGCCCTCCCTCCTTCCCTCCCTCTCTCCCTTTCTTCCTTCAACAATAAAAAATACCCCAGCAAAATGCTGCCCTAATAAAAAGACAATCAGAAGCTGAGATTTTTTTTTAAATAAAAATAAAAATCAACACACATATAATACAAATATTTAAACAAAAACAAATTCAAAGAATCCAACAATAAACTTGTGGAAATACAATCAGGTCTTCAGGACTTTCCAAAAGGTATAGTTTTGCTTTTAGACTTTCATTAGATCTTGGTAACTGTACAATAAAGAGTTTTTTAGCTGCTGTAGACAGTTGTTAGCAAATGATTTGATCAAAGAGACAAAAATAACTTGACAGCCTTATTTGGTTTATTTGACAGTTTTCAAGAAAGAAATCTGTTGTCTTCTATTAATTAGCTTTCCTAATGGGTAAAAATCTTTAGAAGATATCTTATTTACTTTCCACATTCTTACCTATTTGGAAGTCTGCATAACCAAGAAACATTTGCCAAGTGTTTGTGCTGTAGACCACCTGTACAATCTTAGGTTTGGATAACTTATTATAATTAATCAATTTAGTCTGTATCATCTTCTCTGCTACTGCAATGACTTGAATTTGGGAGGCTTAAAACAAATGAATGATTTTTCATTTTGAATGTGGAAAAAGGCACATTCCAAAACATTCTTTTGATTTCCTTTTAAGAGAGGTGAGTAGATCTACATATTTCAATCTTTTCTTGCAGAGGGGCAATCTTTTTGTGGCTAGTTTTCAGTTGATCTATGTATCTATCTCAGCTTCTTAAATTATCTGGGGGTTTAATTATAATATAACAGAATGAACATAGGTTCCTTCCTTATTTCTCTCCTTCCTTTTGTTCCACATCATTTCAGTGGCACGAGTTTGGTGTTTCCAGCAGTCATAAAAAGAGCTGATGGAATATGGATTGCTTACTTGGTTCTATTGTCATTCTGTCCTGTGTTCTTTTCCTCATTTCCGATTTAATTAGGAAAATATCAAACATTCAGTTCTTTCATTTATTTCGCCTCCTTTGTGAAAAGGTTGTGGGAGACTGTTTCATTTCGTATAAAGGGTCTCAGATTCAATTTCTACATTGGAAGAGGAAAGTTGCTGATAGTAATTTTCCAACTTCTGTCAGGACTGCATTTTGACAGTGGGGCTGGCCAAGACTTAAGGCAGAATGAAATGTGTAACTTCAGCTTCAGTTTGGATTTAAGGCACCCATATTGTCCCTGTCAAACAATCTCTCAGAAAAGGTAGAGTAGAAAGCCAAAATATTTTGCTCTGCCCACTGTTGTGAGGTGGTTTGAGAGCAGAAAAAAAGTATACAAGAAGGCCATATATTGGATCTCCTAAAATAGACTATACAGTTCCATGGTCAAAGTTCTGGTTTGATACTGTATTTTTTCTATTCAATATTGTATATTTAAATTATTGTAATATAAGATATCATATATGTTTCAGATTGTCAATTGACCAGTATGTATATAAAGCAATGTAGAGAAAAATGGTCCAGAGAAATAAGAAGCGATTAAACATTACTTCTGCAATCTTCCAAATTTTCAAGCCATGCACATTATCTTGAGTTTGGTGGAATATTTACTCTATAATAATTTCTTCTCTGTCAGTTTTGTAATGTTTATGTTCTCTCATTGATAGTTAACAATATATTGTATAAGCACCTTTGAGGAATTAAAAAGGAAGCCCTATGATGTAACTGCATCTGAAGGAAAAGAATTAAGTGGTTCATAAACTACTCTCTGTATTAACCTTATTCAACTCTTTTGAGGTTCTAATCCCTAAAGATGATATCAAGGCAACTGGAATCCCTCACGGGGAATTATTCATTCCTATTAATTGCTGTAGTGCAACAAATGGTACAATCTACCCTGGATGCCATTTTTTATATATATTTGAAAATGCACTTCTTAGCACACCATGGAGGACACCAGTGGGACTTATTTGACTCTGACTTTCACATTAATTTTGCTATGCTTGTGAACAACATGGGTGGTAGCAGGAAATCAATATCCATCAGTGATTGTTCTGGGTAAAAGATTTGGGAACCATGAATACTAATGGCAGCAAATATCATTAAGATTCAAAAAGATGGCTACCAAATATTAAATATAAAGTTTATATAAAGGGTTGACACACACACATATACAATATGTATGTGTGTGTGTGTGTGTGTATGTATGTATATGTGTATATATGTGTGTGTGTGTTTGTATGTGTGTGTTTGTATGTGTGTGTGCGCGCACACACACCCACACCTGTTTGATTTAGGCATACTTAAGCAGCTACCTTTTTTGAACTACTACCATCTGAGAGGACAATGAAGACAAGGCTGGAAAACAGCTTCTATCCCAGAGCAGTAACTATATTGAATTCTATTGTATAGTGTAGTATAAATGCAATATCAGAGGTTTTCAATTGAATTGTACAGAATGTGAAGGATGTGTGTTTTTGTTTCATTTTTATAGTTTTCTTATGTATAATGTACACTGAAGATGGCATTTAATTTCATTGTATGAGGTGCAATGACAATAAAGTACTACTACTACTACTACTACTACTACTACTACTACTACTACTACTACTACTAAAAGGTCCAATGAATTATCATAATCATCCTCAGAGTTGGAAGGGACCTCGGAGAGCTTCTAGTCCTAATCGCTGCTTAAGCAGCAGATCCTATAATATTATTATAGATAAAAGGATGTCCAGTCTCTTTTTAAAAGTCTCCAGTGATAAGAGTATCCACAGCTTCTGAAGGCAAGCCGTTCTACTGGTCAAGTGGAATAGCTTGCCTTTCACATGACCAATGGAACTTTGTGGAGTCAAGTGGAATTTCATGGAATTAAGGAATGCCTTTCTGAGACATTTTCTCACTGCACCCTTCAAAAAGATGTTGCATTTTTCAACTAACGACCTGAAGCTGTTCAGAGAATAAGGTAGATCCTATGCTTTGGTGAGCACATTCAGGTCTCTCTGTGTTTCTATGTCTACTTCTACTTATTTATGATATGAATATTCCTATTTTTCCTCTTTGAAGGGTTGAGAAAAAATTTGAGTTTGAATGTTCTACAGTACATTGTTACTTAATTGGAAATCATTCCCATTGTGTTTAAGGAACTTACTCCCTGGGAAGTCCATTTAGGAATGTAGCTTCAACTAATTAAAAGATATCTCTTGTTTGGAGCAGCAGAAAATTTACCACTGCCAATTTATTTTCACCATTTTACCAGACTGCTGCTAATACGGACTGCTATTTGTACAGCTAGCCAATCTCCAACTATTGACAATTTAGGGTTTATCAATAATGGGCAAAAGCATTACCAGCCGATATCAAAAAGTCATTTTACAAATGGATTCTGTCTGCAATAGCATATTTCTGACATTTCATTTCACTTTCAGTATATTGAACTAATTCTTTTAACTTGGATAGCCAGAGTTCCAGCAAAGCTGAAATCAGTTTTCGAGTTCAGTTGAACGGTTTTGTTTTATTTCCATTACTATTACCCATCCAGATCATGTTCCTTCTCTTCTGTTCATACTTTCCATAGGTTTATAATGCTTGGTCGATTTGCCTGAGTGTGTATGTGGGTTTTCCAAATGAGGAGACCCCCCCTCTTTCCATCCTGCTGAAGTTAATCATCATAATCCAAGGTACTTGTCATTTACCAGAAACACAGCTCACAGGGCCTTTTCAAGGTTTTATTATTATTTATGAACCATCTACTACTGTCTGCTTTACAATTAGAACTGTGGAATTTAACGTGTTTTTCCTCCCTAATCTCAGGTCCTAGAGGGCACTTTTATTGGATTTTCTTTTACCAAATGCCCCTTATTATTTCAAAAAGTATTTCAATATAAATGCAGGAAATCTTGTTTGGGGCTTTGATAGATTACTCAGCGCTAACAAGACAAGCTTTGATATTAGAATGCTAATATGATTTTTACAGATATTGCTAGTATTTGAAATAGACCTAAATAATTACATAGGGACTTTGACTAGAAGACTTTTTTTTAAAAAGGAAATTGATTGGCACATTTATATTGCAATGAATGGGAATGGGAGATTCTCCTTATTCTGTTTCTGTTTCATTCTGTCTTTTTCTCCACCTTTGTGAATTTTAGTTTAATTGAAGACATACAGTTTTAGTTCCAGAATGAGCAGGTTCCTTTTTTCCTAACCATTTTGTTAGAGAAGCACACATGTGTACTTAAACATTTTAATATTAACTTTTATATAATGGGCAGATTTATTGCATTATTATTGTATTATTTTGCATAGTGTAATAAGGATAGAAGCAATAGAAATTAAAAAAAAAACCCTCTAAATTCATAAATGAACACTCTCTCATACAGCATGCTGGAAAATTTCTAAAGCATTATTTCCATTCTGTTTTGAAAGAAAAGGCACATTTCAGTTTGGACTTTTATGTGGAGACCAGAGGTGGTACTCAGCAGGTTCTGACCAGTTCTGGAGAACTGGTAGCATAAATTTTGAGTAGTTTGGAGAACCAGCAAATATCACCTCTGACTGGAGATTTTACAGTATCCTTCCCCTGCCACGCCCACCAAGCCAAGCCCACAGAACCAGTAGTACAAAAATTTGAATTCCACTACTGGTGGAGACATTTGTAACTATCCTTGTTTGGAACAGTCAAAATAGTAATCAATGGTACAATTATATCACTCTAGTGCAAGCATTTCTGAATTTGCATCTTCCTTGCTATGTTCAAGCTGTGCTAACTCAGCTATATGGAAAAGAAATAGACAAACCCAGTACCAAAAAAATTCCTTATTTATATTCCTGAAATGAAAGAACAAGACATGTATTGAAAGTTTAAAAATAGTCATATCTAGCCTATGTGACAGTCATGTTTTTGTCTCAAGAGCCTTCCTTAGTTAAGGAGGACTAGGAAATGGCATCTAAAGAGCCCGATGGAGAATCTAGCAATTATGTCAAGTTACCAATATTATCACCTGTCTTGGAACTGGCTGACTAAGCCAGGAGCTATCCATATCCAGCAAAAAGTAAAAGAAATGGAACTGGGTATAATTGCTGAATTATATCAGAAAATAGGTGAATTAGGAAGAGTTCCTTAGGAGTGAATTGATGAGGGGAAAAAACAATCCTTGATCAGGGTCAATGTGTTATTGGGTCAGAGGTTTCTGGTATAAGGAAAGAGATCTGGGCTTGATGAAATTGGTGGAAGGGTATGGAATTGTGAAGGTTTAAGGACTCCATCCTCATATTTCAATTCCTTTCATTTGGCTTTGGCTTGTCTCTTGTTTTCTACATTTGATTATACCTTTGTGTTAAGTTTGTCTTTGTATTCTGAAGTTGGACTGGATTTATATCTAGAGATTAGTTTGATGGATTTGGAGGTGTTTGTGGTAATAGATCAGATAACAAGCTGCCATTCATGAGATCAAGACAATGAGTTTTCTGAAAGGGTTGAATGTGGCCTTTCTTGCCCCCCTTTACAATTGCTGTGGAATTGTAATACTGAATGTGATATAAAAGGAAAATGATTAAATATAATTCATTTAATTGTAGTTAGAAGGTTATCTCCTAATGTGCTAGTCAAATACTATGTGCCCTTTGTTTTTATAAACATGCAACTTTGGGGACTAATTTTTCAAGAAGAAATGAAACTCTCTTCTCACATTCTCCTGAGTAAGTTGGCAATGAGAGATACTAATGTGGATACTATTCACCCTCCATGTTCTGTAGTATGCAGTATATGCTGAGCAGTATAGTTTTATCCTTACTCTCCATTTTGCCTGGGCAAATATGTATTTTATTGAATCTGTATCAGAACATGGCAAGCCCTTCAATACCTAATGTTTATTGAAATGTATGTATGTATGTATGTATGTATGCATGTATGTATGTATGTATGTATGTATATGTTTTCTTAAGTTTTCGCGGGTACTTACATGGATGGTATTCAGCTTTGTTCGGGTATTTTCCCACATTACAGTTGTGCTTTTAAAGTTGTAGCAACGTTTCGGCAGAATCTCATCTGCCATCATCAGGCTTCTGTATAGTGTTGTATAGAAGCCTGATGATGGCAGATGAGATTCTGCCAAAACGTTGCTACAACTTTAAAAGCACAACTATAATGACGTGGGAAAATACCCGAACAAAGCTGAATATCATGCATATAAATACCCGCAAAAACTTAAGAAAACATATCTATATCTATATCTATATCTATATCTATATCTATATCTATATCTATATCTAATCTATATCTATATCTATATCTATATCTATATCTATATCTTACTGTATATAGCTGCATTGATTGAACCTTCAATCAATTTCTATTGTATGTGGGACCCACCACTACAGGTCAAATGTCAGATGTCAGAAAGCACTTGCTGATAAGAAAACATGTCTTTCAATAAAGATGCAGTCAAGAATAACCCCATATATTTAGATGTTCTTGCAGTCAGATGAGGCACAATGAGCTTGAGTAAGTTCTTTTTTGGAGTAGTCTCATGAGTTAATTTTTTTTGCTATTCACATCTCATCTGGTTTTATGGAGCACTGCCAATTGAGTTGGGATTGACATGAGACTGACTGATTTTTTTTCTGACTGTGAGTAGTGCTCTTAAGAATTAGGTCATCGGCTGTATAACTATGCTTCTATCTGTCCCAATTTTTAACCTCACCTAGTGTTCTTAATGAATAAAAGAAAAGCAGACATGCTGCAAAGCAAACCACTAGTCCCTAACCATTTTATTTCTTTCTAAGGATACCTCTGTGACTGTGAATCCTATAGGCATTCTTAGAACATGAAAAGAATAAATAAAATGAAGTAACTGTAGCCAAAGCATTATTTGCCTGGTCTTGAAAAAAAAGGGGGGAGAACTAGATTGATGGCAGCATGTTTTATAATAATGCCTCAGTGTGATGTTTGAATGTAATAGAATGGAAAGGTAGAACTTCAGGGATGATAGACATCCAGTAATAAGGTAGAACACATTCAACATGGACAATTAGAGTTCTTAATAAACAGTTTTAATTTATATTAACCCTGTTTATGAGCTATTTATCACGTTTTTGAACCAGCCATCTTCCTCAGAGAGGGATTCTGGGTGGTACGCAACGAAGTAATGTACTACTTAAGTGGTTAGAAGTACATTTGCAAGACTACTTGCTCACTCTAGCATCCTTTTTAACATCTAAGAACACTTTGCTTCTCACTGAGAAAGGTGTTTGCATGAAAGAAAAACAGTTGTGTTAAATTATTGACCTATTGTAGAGCTTGCATATGTTTCAGGAAAAAGACAGAAATGTAAACGTTCTTCTGAGTTTGGAACTTTTCCATTGACATTCTGTGCTCACAGCTTGAATCTCAGCTTGCCTACACTTGGAGACCTGCCACCTGATGTACTCTTGGAGTACTTGTAGAGAACCACTGGTTTCATTTCTCAAATTCTTGGCAACAGTTTCAGGTCATGGAGTTACCCTCTTCTTGTGTATGTTTTGTTTCCTCATGGAACACAGTAGATCACACTTCCTCCAGCTGGCCAATTGGAGTGAATAACAATCTGTATGTACGCAATAGCCCCCTTTATTTTTCCCTTGCTACATGTGCTTTTCTTAACAAGAAAAAGGAATACCAGCTGGCTACTTGGCAAGTTGAAAAGATGAGGTCACTTTTTAGAATGACTAGACGCATAGTCGCAAGATGCTTTGAAAGTTGGAACTTCATACAAACATCTCAAAAACCAGGAGATGGGATGAGGTAAAGTTACCACCGCTGGGAAGTTGTCCATTATGTTGCTCTAGAGCAAATTATCTGCTCAGCATGTTCCTTAGAGGAAGAACTGAACAGAAACTTAATTGACTCATATTTCTTTTTTAATTATCTGAACTCAATAAAGAAAATAATGCGGAAAATCAGAGAAGAAAAAAAAAAGTTAATCTCCCCAATCATGCCAACATATATTTACTAGACATATAGATATAAATAAAATGAAGCTGTGATATCTGTGATTGATCTATATTAATAAATTTTGTGAATACATATAGCCGTATCTTTATGTTTTGGATGCTAAACCATCTTTTGATTGTAAGACCATTTTCTTTATCTAGAGATCAATTCCCACATGATTGAGATAGTATATAAACATTTGAAAATATTAAATCTCAAGGTTGAATTAATATATGTAATTGCTTCCTATCTAAATGACACACACACACACACACACACATATGAATAAAATGCTAATTTCACTGCATTTAATTGGCTCATCTTTCCATGTTTTGTGGTACCCTAGTGATACATGGAAGGCAGGGTTGATCTCAGGCACAGATTTTGCATTTGAAAGAGGCTCTATGTGGTTTTCAAGAACTGAGTTGTGATAGAATGTACAATAAATCTAGCCTTGGCAATGGGAATGAAAGAATGAAGTGCTGAGGGAGGAGGAGGACTCAAAATAACCTAACCTTGATTTTGTTTAGTGTAAGATATAGAAGAAAGAAAGTCTAAATGGTTTTCATAATTCTCTTATTATACTTAAAGCACATTTACAACCCCCTATTATCCTGTTTCCTAATCTTAGTTATCAGGAATGACTTGACGTCTATTTTAACCCCAAATCCCTAAAAATGTATTAACTAATTGGGTTTAGCAGTCTCATAATGTCGGGTTTCCTTTTTAAATTACTTAATACTGGAAGTTCCAGATTGTGCCATTCAAAAAAAAAAAAAAATTGTTCTGCCTTTTTAGTATTTCTTGTTATTAAATTTACAAACTTTTTCCCGAATTGGATGTAGTGTGGGATACTTATATTTATGATAAAAAGATATATGTGAATGTCCTGTCACTTATGCAGTCATGTCTCCAGTGGTCTGTAGCCTCCCTGTCTCCCTATACTTACATTTTATCTAAAGGAAAGAAATAATGACAGAATATGGGTAAACAGCAGAGCTGCAAAATGCCATCATTAGCGGTAGCATCTCAAAGGCTTAAAGACTTCCTCAAGATAGACTCCTTTCTTAGTGACTTGACATATCCATGTAGTTTTCTTAGCAAGAACATGGGGTGTCATATTGTGGGTCTTCAAGTGTGTGAAACTTTTATTTAAAGGTTTAAACTTTCCAGTCTGGGAACTACAGTCTTGCTGATATGCACCCAAGTAATAACCAGGATCAATAATTCTTGTTTGTTTTTCAAAACTAGCTAGGTGCTACACATATTTTTATCCCATAATAAAAGAAACTTACACATATTACCAGTATACATTTCAAAGACTTTCTCAATCACCGTAAGATTAAGTTAGAGAAACTGAAAATGTGTTAGTCTGGGGAGGATTTCCCCCCAAGAAATTGTTAGGCAGCTTTTGGAATACCATTATTGTCAAGATGATTGGAGATGTATTCATTAAGAGAAAAGTGACTTAGTTCATGATGTGAGACAGTCACTTTGCCCCTTGTTCACTTAGTCTTTTAGAAACTGTAGTATCTTGATACAGTGTATGAAGTCACTCCTATAACTGTGAGTGACTTATCTTGCCTTCCTGTCACTGAAACTACACCAATCAGTACAAGGAAGGTGACTTTCATTACAAGCCAAGTACGGTACAGAAGCACCAAATTATGTAGAAGATGAATTTCAGTAGAAAGGGTTCCTTGGCATGTTATTAATTATGGGTTCATTCAAGGTTCCTAAGCTCTCTGATTATATTAATTTGTCAAAATCTCTGTACTCCATAATTAAAGCATAAACATGAAATGGGCATAAGTCAGTTCAAAAAACAAATGACCATGTCTTTTATAGTTAAACTTTTGCTTATTATTATAATCACTTGTGCAAGTACAAAAGCAGACATTTTAGGCCAAGCCTAAATGCCTAAAGGTGCTATTCGACTTACGGATAAATTCATGTATTGAAATATTATCCTTAAAAGAAAGAAAAATAGGTCAGCTGAAAGGAAAAGATATCAGATGCTGTGATTAAAATAATTTAGTCTGCATGTGGTGTATTATCTGGAATGAGAGCCTATAATGTCTGTATTACTGATCATTATTATTTAAATGTATGATCCTGCAACAATCTATTTCCTTCCTGGTTTCCTCTTTGTGCATGTATTAATTTCACATGGATGAACCCATATGAAAGAATACAGTAAGGAGTAGAAGGAAACCATACTCTTTGAATAGACACATAGCTATATGTTTATAATAAAACCTTGTGCTGTAGCTCTGGAATTGTCTAAAATGTAATGTTGAGCGTGCCATAAAAGCCAGGTAAGAAGATGCAGCATTTCAGAACAAACCCACAAAAGGAGAGAGTGTCTCACTTGTATCTAATGATAATGTTCTTACCTTAGCATTGTTTCTGACCTATTCTCCAGCTTTAGACTTGTCTTTGGAAGATACAAGATGCAAAAAAAAAGAAAGAAAAAGGTAACAGCTACCATAGATATATTGACATGGAAAGATGCTGTCCCATCCTATGCAGGGTGAGCGTGTGAAACCAGAAGTCTGTGGAGCATGTAGTATGACTCCTGCCATCAAAACTGATCAAAACAAG
The DNA here is from genome assembly GCF_049901735.1 of Notechis scutatus. Lineage (NCBI taxonomy): Eukaryota > Metazoa > Chordata > Lepidosauria > Squamata > Elapidae > Notechis > Notechis scutatus. The sequence continues at coordinate 14,315,636 of NC_142017.1, read as the reverse complement.
TATGGCTGGTTTGTTCCTTGCTCTTCAGCTTCATAGATTATTCACCAAAACCTGAAAACAAAAAGTTAGCTTGTCTGTAAATTAAAATGATAGAGAGATATGCTCACTCCCATTTGAGATTAGGGGGTTGTCATCTTGTAATTTATCATTTGCAACAATTGATTGTTATTTACTTGTATGCATTTTAACACGTATTTTGTGAGTTGCTTGGAGTCAAGTGGCATTGAATGAATGAATGGATGAATGGATGGATGGATTTAGACTGCCAAAATATGCTCATTTTACATTGCTACATTTTTCAAACATTTTTAAACTGCAGCAATTTGCAGGCTAAGGTGCAGATATTTCATCTGGATTTGGTCAAGTGGGACTAAATCGGAATGGCTTAACTGGCAGAAGATGCAGAGCTACACCAAGCATTCTTGTATAATGTTTTTAGCCTAATCATCCCACATCAAATTATATCACTTATTGTCTTAATTCAGGATTCCCCCGAATGGTCAATGGGACCATCCATTGTTATTTATATTACTGCTATGTGTAATCCTTAGAATTAAAGTAGTATTTATTAAATTATTTTCATAATACAAACATTTGGAAATCTATGAACAACCTGAAACTTTATGAAGGGGTTGATGAACTGAAAAGTTTGGTGAATCTTGTCTTAAATTTTGCTTTTCAACATTGCTGATCATGGAATGGAATGCAGGTCAGAATAGATTTTACTTCTAATTCTGGCTAAGTTTCTGTTTTCCTATCAACTAACACAATTTCTGCTTGATATTTTTAATGTCTATACTTGCTATCTCACAATCCACTGCATTGACCTGGCATCAGTTCAACAGCTTCTTCCACTGATAAAGCATAGAAATTACTTATTACTTTTCCCTCAGATAGTGAGCAATCTTGATTCTGTTCTAAACTCTGGGGAACATAGATCTGGCAAAAGCCACAGTTAATAATCGCTGTCCAAATAGTGAATGCTGGTAGAGAAGCAAATACCAACAATAACTACTTGTTGCATGCTGGATTAAATTGTCTCAGGGGTGTAGGTTTGGAATAAGGAAATCTTGCTCCTGAAAGATAGGAAAGGATCAGGGGTGTTTTTTTCAGCTCAGTGAGCTGCCGCTGCTGTCAGTCTCTCTCCCTTATCCCCACCCCCAGGGCACAATTCTCCTTCAAAGCAAAACCTTAATCTCAGGTTCAGCAGGGTATCATCATGTGTAAGCTCTTTGCATGTTTAAGTGGAGCCTGAGTGAAAATTCACACTGAATAATTTCAGACAAACTCAGTTTTTCCCCATTATCTCCTTCCTTCCTTCCTTCCTTCCTTCCTTCCTTCCTTCCTTCCTCCCTCCCTCCCTCTCTCCTCCCCTGATTTTATAACCTGTATTCCAATGTTATCTTGGCGACTAATATTTTAACTCAGGGAATTAGCAATTAAAGGAGGCTCCCAAGAGTTTTACTTATTTGTTAGGAATACAATATTCCTAACAAATAAGGAATATAATTAGGAATGTAAGGTGTGCATAAGGTGCACAATATGAGGTGTGCATAAGTGCACAATCGTGCCTACTGTCCCCGTCCTATTGTCCCCATTTATTCATACCTATTTCCTGTATTCATACTCATATTTATTCTTATATCTATTATCTTGTAAGCAATTGACAAATAAATAAATAAATAAATAAATAAATAAATAAATAAATATGCGTTACTAATCATCTTGTCTTATAAAACAGTACCTGTGAAGACCAAGATAGCCAGAGATACCTTGCTCAAACTTACAAACTTTACTTTGTTTTATATATTTATTGTACTAAAATTGGCAGGCTGAAAACAAAGAGCCTCATTATTTGAATATCTAAAAATGTTTCAGGGCCAATCTTAATAAACATCCTTAGAATTTTTTAAAATGAATTAATGTCACCTAAAAATTAATACATATTAATATTATTAATATTATATCATATTAACAACACTAGACTAAACAACTGCCTCGATCTCATCTTCTGCAACAGTTTGAACCTAATTTACGGAATACAAACTAAAGAACCCTTTTCCAGTAGTGACCACAATATGATCAACTTTTGTCTCAACATACATCCACACAAAATCACCACAATGATGTAATCCCCTATTGTAACTTCAAAAAGGCAACTATGATCTTATTGACAACGATCTCTCATCCCTTGATTGGCAATCTCTATTCACTGGATGCAATACCATTGAAGACCATTATAACATATTTTTACTTGAAGTCAAAAGAGTCATCAAACTATATGTTCCAACAACAACTCCCAAAACAAAACAAAAAGCAGATTACCCATATCAATAAGGAAACTTCAATCCAAAAAGAGATCACTCTGGCGGAAAAACAAATCTGGTCACGTTGCCAATTTCAAAAACCGATACAAAAATTTATGCCACCAGATAAAGACTGAATGCACCAATTATCACATTAAACAAGAGGAAAACCTTCTAAGCACCAATTCCACCCGAGCTTTTACAATTTTGTAAACAACAAACTAAAAGACTCAAGGTCCATCCCTCCTTGATAGGACCTGATGGTAAAGACTGCAACGACGACACCATTAAAGCCAACATCTTTAACACATTCTTCGGCTCAGTATTTGTAAACAGCAATGGATCATGCCCAGTATTTCCTAGCCGTACCACAGATAACAACAATGATCTAATACATATCGATTTCACAGAAGACAATGTCGAAAAATCACTACGCAATCTAAAACCATCTCTATCTATTGGACCGGATGGAATATGTGCCTACTTCTTAAGAAAGCTATCCACTGCCATAGCCAAACCTCTAAGCGTAATCTTTGAAAAATCTTTCAGGACCAGCTCCTTGCCTAACCTATGGTCACAAGCCACAGTCATCCCCATCTTCAAAAAGGGAGACCCAAGCCTAGTTGAAAATTACAGGCCAATCTCCTTATGCTGCGTCACCTGTAAAGTCATGGAATCAATTATTAACCAATCCATCATCCTCCACTTAGAGTCAAACAACCTACTCTCCAATAAACAATTTGGTTTCAGAAAAACTATCCTGTAATCTGCAACTCTTACACTGCAAAAACATATGGACGAAACAACTCGACCAGGGCAAAGCAATTGACGCAATCTACATAGACTTCTGTAAAGCCTTTGATTCAGTGGTACACGACAAACTACTCCTAAAAATAAAATCCTATGGTATCTCTGGACAACTGAATAACTGGATAGAAGCATTCCTGTCAAACAGACAACAAATGGTCAAAATCGGAGCGTTCTATCAAATCCAGTACCTGTCAATAGTGGTGTCCCCCAGGGCAGTGTTCTAGGACCAACTCTCTTCATACTCTACATAAACGACCTCTGTGATCATATTAAGAGCAATTATGTTCTCTTCGCTGATGATGTAAAGCTGTTCAATACCACAGACAATACTGCTACCTTACAAAAAGATCTTGACTATGTATCTGAATGGTCAAACAAATGGCAACTTCAAATCTCAACAAATAAATGCTCTGTCTTACATATTGGCAAAAAAATCAGAAAATAAAATACAAGCTGAATAGTCAAGATCTTGTTGATGACCCAAGCTTTGTAAAGGATCTTGGAATACTCACCTCTAATGATCTAAGTGCTAGAGCCCACTGCAACTACATAGCCAAAAAGGCATTAAGAGTTGTTAACCTAATCCTCACGTAGCTTTTTCTCTGGTATATCACACTACTAACCAGAGCATACAAAACATTTGCTAGACCAATACTCGAATACAGTTCATCAGTCTGGAACCCACATTACGTATCTGATATTAGCACAATTGAGAAAGTCCAGAAATATTTCACAAGAAGAGTTCTCCACTCTTCTACTCGTTGTAGAATACCTTATGCCACCGGACTTGAAATTCTAAAACTAGAAAACCTTGAATTACGCCGTCTTCGGTCTGACCTAAGCATGGTATATAAAATCATACATTGCAATGTCCTACCTGTCAATGAATACTTCAGCTTCAACCATAACAACACAAGAGCACACAATAGATACAAACTCAAAGTAAACCGCACCAAACTTGATTGCAGGAAATACGACTTCAGCAACAGAGTGGTCAATGTCTGGAATACTCTACCCGACTCAATAGTCTCTTCCCCAAACCCCAAAAACTTTAACCTTAGACTGTCTACTATTGACCTCACCCCTTTCCTAAGAGGTCTGTAGGGGGCGTGCATAAGCGCACCATCGTGCCTACCGTCCCTGTCCTATTGTTTCTCTTATTCTTTTATTTTTCTTATATGTACCCATTTCATGTATTCACAACTATGTATACACTTATACTTATTATCTTGTAAACAATTGGCAAATCAAATAAATAAATAAATAAATAAATATTAATACTGGAATTTGTCTATTTTTTTGTTCCTCTATAGCAGATTTTTCAGTACAACCAGATACACTGAGAATTCCAACATACTTGCTAAATTTGATGGTGTTTTTTCTGCAAAGAATAACTATTACTGCAAATGTTGTGCTTATTGTACGTGTTATATATTAAGTTGAATCATTTGCTGCATCATTAATTATCAGGATTAATTTATTATATGAAGCCATATTTTATAGTAGAAACCACAATGACTAGGTTAGTAAGAAATCACCCAAGTACCAGGAATCTGTCACAGAGTTTATGCCTTAAATTCATATCATGCTCAAGATGTATTCATACATACGCCACACAACTTCAAATTTGTGTAAATCTTAGATAGCCTTCTTGGAAGGAACTGCATCTTGGAGAAATTAAGGTTTGTAAATCTTCAGATGTTTCATTCTCATCTGAAAGATATTTTCATTTTGTTATTCTAAAGGTGATTAAGAATTTCTTGTCACATTTCTAGTGGTTATATCTTTATTTAGTTATTTGTCAAATCTATAGAACTTCCCATCTCACAAAATGTAAATAATATTTAATATAAAACAATCTTGCCAAAAAGAGATAAATAAGCATAAGGCACAAGAGAGAATAAAATTTAGAGCTTAGCTTATGGTTGGAAGGGTTTGATGGTAGCTTTTGTCAATTAATGTAAAAATCCTCTAGGGGGAGTTTTTTTTCATAATTTCTTTACTTGGAATTGAAGTTTTAGAAGTTAGGAGTCTGTAGAATGGGGGAGAAAGGATTGTACAGTTGAATAAAGGACATTCAGCTTACATACCATTTGTCTCGTCTCTGAGTGAGAAAGCCTCACCCTTCTGTGAGTGATTCAAGTCCAGGACCCAACCAGACATATTCCAGCATGCCAGCTCATTTTCAGAGTTCTCCCTTCCCTTTCTTTGTAACACAGATGAGGAGTTTAGCTTCATTTTCAGCCATGCAAAATTAATTACAGAGCAATCAGCTAGTATAGAGAAGCAAACAGATCCTCCTTCTCAACTCAGTTTGGGCTATAAAAGGATTTGGCATGCAATAAAAACAGTAAATTATTTTATGATGTTAATTGTTCTATATTCAGAGATTAACTCATGAGGCTTCTGCCTGTTGTGCCAGACTGTCTAACTTACATTATAATGCCTGTAAGTATTTAAAAATCTCCCTCCTGCCTTAGGGTTAATTACGGGCTTTATTTATGCTTAATTGGTAACTGCTTATGTTTAGTAGACCATTAGTCTTCTGATTCTTCTTTGTTTGGCCATTTGTAGAGAGGCACTGTCACAAGCTGTTTCTTCCTATGTGTTCAATGATCTTTCTCCTCACCTTAAAATTTTCTGTTGGTTTTCAGAATAGCAAGGCATTACTTTTCAAAGCAGGAGATGAAGATGTCACCGAAAAATCTCAGTTCGAAACTTGGATTTTCGTGCTTTGTTTCATTCAGAGAAAAGCAACAGAGATGATTAGGGGAATGACGGAGAAATCATAGATGAACATTTGTGGGAACTGGGAATGTCTAGCCTAATGAAGAGAAGGAGTAGGAATGGCATGATAGCCGTCTTTGAGTACTTGAAGACTAGTTGGCATAATCTGAGGTAACGGATGGAAGCTTCTCAAAAGAGATCCAAATCTAGAATTAAGGAGAAATTTTCTGTCAGTGAGAACAATCACTGATATTAAGAAGTTGTGGAGGGTGCATCTCTGGAGGTTGTTAAGAAGAGATTGGGCAGTTTCAGCAGGGGGTTGATTAGAAGACTTTCAAGGTCACTTCCAACTCTGTTATTTTGTATTATGCATTCGGGTGTTTCTGCACTAGACGTCAAGCTCCTTATAAGACAAGTGCAGTTTACAGGATATTCCAATATTTTTACTTTTAAGCAGTATCTAATAAGATCTGGGATATAGTCCAAGTTTGCAAATTTGTGATATATGCTTCTCAGGAGAAAGGGGAACCACTAAAAGTTAATAAATTAACATTTCCCCCTCAGGTTGGCTAGATGGAGAGTCCATGTACATTCCTGTAAAAACTAAGTTCAGGAACTGGTATAATCCATTCGTTCCCACCTTCCATTCCAACTTGATTGCCATCTTTTTACCTATAAGAGGCATCATCCTTTCTTAGAGAGACATTTATCTTTGCTGGCAGATATTGGTTGGTGGCATGAAGCATGGTAGGAATGCTGAAGGAGAACCATGGTAGTTTATAGCAGCAAAAAAAAATCAAAGAGCACCAAATTTGTTAATTGGAAAAAGTGCTACCAGATACTTCCTGAGATCTGATCTGCTGTGTAATAAAAGAAGTGCAAAAAGAAGAAGCAAAAAGGAAGATTCTAGCTGTTATGTGTCTCTTTGTATACATATCTACATTGCCTACATATACTCTTTTTTTAAAAAAAAAAATCCTACTTTACTCATACATGGAAACTATGGTTAGTTTGCCTGAGATTTCATAGATGCAATAGCCCTAGGAAAGAAGGATTTATGTCTCAAAGACACAAGGATGTAAAATAATTTTATAGCATCTGAAGTTTTCTTTCCCATTTTATGCATTGCAATATTTTATGCAAAGAGCACCCAGTTTAATTAAAACACCTTTCTTAACTTTATGCACAAATGGTGTTTGTAGTCTGTTGGAAGAAGCATTTAGTCAATTAACAATTTTATTAGCTGATTGATTTTCTCCCACCTTTGCGGTTTGCAGATTTTCCCCCCTCACTTTCTTGTACCTGATAGGAATAGTTATGAAAGCTAAATAATATTACTTCCTTTATCTCTTGAAGGCAACACTATATAACTACGGACTTTTTAATCTGAACAAGGTTTCAGTGGGAAGCCTAAACACACATAAACAAATTCTTGCCCTGTATAATGGAATGTAAAATACTCACTGCTTGGAGCAGCAGACGTTTTCAATAAATCACATTGTCACACTGACCTTTATTGATAGACTTTGCCTCAACTGAAAGCTTTGGTCCTGCTGTTTTAAAAGATCTTTCTGTTATGAAAGACCTGCAGACTCATCAGGTAGCAAGATAATGATTTTCTATTTGTAAGGTTCCCTGAATCAATGTTTTAAGAAGAAGTGTGAGAAGGCGCAGGAAAGAAAAGGGATTCTGATATTTAAAGTTGCTGGCATCCCACAGACTTGTACGTTTTTCAGAATAATGTCTTATTCATATTTCCACAAAGTTGGAAAAAGATCTATTTCTATTTGTCCTCACCTTGCCATGCAGTTTCTTTATGTTCTATTTCTTCATGACAGAGTGAGGACTTTTTTTGGGGGGGGGGAATATATCTTCGGAAATATTAACATATGAAATATATACTTATTAATAAATTTTATGTTTCAAAACGTAAGAAATATATTTAGTCATCCCAAAGTTTGAGCATATGAATCATTCTTGCACAGATTCTAATTTGGGAATGAATTCAGAAAATTGACTTAATTCTGATTTGCAGTGGTACTTTAGTTCTACTATCCCGCCCACTTCTCTCTCTAACCACCGGTCCCAAGGGCCCACGGTGGCTCATGTGGTAAGACACTAGGCTTGTGCACTGCTGAGGTCAGCAACTCAGTGGTTCGATTCCCATGAGTGAATAAACCACGCAGGGACAAGAAAAGAGCCTCCCCCAAATGCCTACCAGCATTCAGCACCCTAAGGATGAAGATAACACCGCCTGAAAAAAAATTCACAGAGGCAGCAAGCCGCCTCGGTGATCTCTAGCTACCATGTGCCATATGCTAAATAAATACATAAACTGGTCCCAAAAGAGTTGTATTCTTAGAGCTAATCATCCTATGTGCAAAACTATTGTATTTCAGTACCTGCTATTTTTCCAGGCCAAGCTTATCAGGTATAAATACAGCTTGTGTTTTCTGAGATCATGTTACAGGATGGCAGAAAGTTCTTAGTTGTATAATGCTGTGCAAACGTCATTGGTCCATCTAAATTATCAGCATCTTTCCAGGAATTCAAGTATCTCTCTGTGTGTATCCTATTCTCCTATGAAGTGTCTGCATAAAAATTGGTCTTCCCCTGTTAAGATTTATTTAACAAATTTATATAGCTGGCCAAGGAACTCTGGGCAGTAAATAGAAATAAAACCAAACCAACTGTTTGATGGGCAATGGCTGAAATAAACCAACTGATTGACTGAAATAAACCAACCATACAAATCCATTCAAAAGAACCTAGGTTGGGCTCCTAAAAATCAAACACCATGTATCCACATTCTCATCAGAGCTTCATTAACATCCCAGTTCCTTGTGTTTGAAGGAAAAGCCACATCTTCACAGCTTTCTAGAGAAGACTGACAGGATTGGGGCTATCTGTATCTCAGGAGAAACAAAACAGTTCTCAGTTGTAGAGAAATCACATTTCTAATTCACTGCTGGGATCTGGAGCATGCCATTCTGTCAAATCTAGATTATGATTATGGTCCTTTATGTATTAGAGATTTGTTCAGATACATGAATACATGATGTAGCCAAATCTACTCCCCTGTACGAGCTGTAATGCCTGAGTGTTTTAATAGCTTTCCTTGTGTCTTCTCATGATAATTTTAAGCCCTGGGCTGCTAGGAAAAAAAAACATAATTCTTTTTAGTTTCACATAGGACCATTTCATTTTTACACTGTTTGAGGACTCTGTCTCAATGTTCATTTCAGGTTTAGAGGCTCCTTGTTCCCTTATTCTCTGGGTTTTCAAAACAATATTTCGATTAAGGGTCACCCAAGACACGTTAGAAATTGCCATAGCTTTGGCTCTAGAACAGTTCATGTCTTGATCAGAATGATAAAAGTCAGAAAAATGTTTTTATTTGTGAACTTTCCCTAAGAGCATCTTTGTGTATAATTGATATCAAGGTGGTGATGGGGGAAAATATTTCACGACGGAAGCATACATTTTTCAAGGTTTAATTGACCAATTATAAATATACATCACAAGCTGTGATGTGGTAAAGATTTAATTAGGCTTATTTTTGGAATTAAAAGTCTGTAGAAATTATTTAACATAAGATGTGGAAATGATCAAAGCTATCAAAAACAAATGTTAAAGATGCTGTTAATGAATTTAATGACCAACAAGGCATGTTGTTCACCAAAGGCCATCTAGCATTTCATTATAACTTCTGAATCATTAAAATCACACAGATCAAAATTATTAAATAAATGAGTCTAGATTACAGAGGTATATGGGAATTATTATTTTTTTAAAAGAGAAAAATCACCATTCCCATTGGAGCTTTCCATCTTTGCAAATCTGGTTTAAAACCAACTGGATTCATACAGACTATGCATTTCAACAGTAACTGGAATGTATAGTTTGATTCTGTTCAGGACAAGTTGGTATATCACTCCTAAATCACTCATTGGCTTATTTACAAAGTCCATAGTTTGTTATTAGTGATGCTCATTTTACCTATGTTTTGTGGAGTAGCTATATCATGTTAAATGTTAATAAAGAAGATGATTTTTCTGCAGCAAGGGAAGGCCTTCAGAGAACTATTTATTTGACTTCTTTGCCTCCCATCTCATTTATAAACATTAAAAACTGATAAAATATTGAACAATAAAATCTCATAACAAAAATAGAATGCCCGTGGCAAAAGAAAGCAAGGGTGGTACCAATAGTAATAGGAGTCTTGGGTGTAACTCAGAACAACTGAATCACTCCTTGTACATAACTGACATTACAAATTCACCATCAGTCAATTGCAAAAGTCAGCTGGAACAGCTTACATCCTACAAAGATCCCTTTAATACCACAAAACATCAATATCCTCCTAACTCCAGGACTCCTTAGCTGGATAAAAATGCCAAATCCAGTCTGGCTGGTTGTGCAACAAACCATAATTTACATTTAACAAGATGGTAGAGGAAGGGAGCAAGATGCGAATGGGGGAAGGAGGGGTCTTGTCTTAATTTGTCAGCCACTCCAGTGTGATACTCCCCTGTTGGGGCACCAGGCCATCTGGCAGAGACAGGTGTTCACATCCTTATGGACTGTCAGTAGAGTCTATACAGATCTTATGTCAGGGAACAGGATTTTTTAAACGACAGGAACTATGATAGAAAAGGCTGTTCTCCTTCACATGGTTGTTCTTAAGGAAACAATACTAAAGGAGGAGTATAATTTTAGCTTGGGGTTGAATTGTGGAGTCCTTGGTGATCTTTGAGCTTGGTGGTTTTCTTATAGACATTTCCCAACTAGATTAACATCAGTTATAACTTTTTGTAACTGCTGTTTTAGTATTTTGACTTACTATATTTACTGCACCTTACCTTTTTTAAAATTGCTATGAGCTTGTTGCTAGATAAATAGGGTGAATTTCTTCCCTATGTATATATGTGGAAGCTTCTATCAACAATCAGTGGATCATTATAAAGCATAATGTTTCATTAAAATGGCATAATGACTTGATTTTCCAATGCTTTAAGACAAAACCAACAAACCATGTTAGAGCTTAATAAGATGATCCAATCTAGCCATTGGCGTCTGAAAAATCAGTATTTTAGGGAAGATATTAGAGAATAGAGCTGGATAAGATTCAGCCCCCAGACCACATGCAGCCCTCTGAACTCTGGAGCATAGTCACAAGAAGTGCAAGCACTAACCTATTTAATATAATTAATATCAAACATGTTTGTGCTATATCTTGCCTGGAATGAAACTGAAAAATCAGTGTTGTCCTTGGTTATCAAAAGATTATGTACTTTTGGAGTAAATAGACTTGAATTTCAGTCAGGCTTAGCTCCAGGAATGAAAGATCCCTCAACAGAACACCTTATAGAGGCAAGAAAGAATTTTTTTGAGTAAGCCAAAACGTTGAGGGTCTTCAACATTCAAAGCACTCTTCTGTCCATGAACTTCAGCAGCCACTCTATTATGTCTTCAAAATAATAGTTAGTCAACTCTTTGACCCCCATTGCAAGAAAAGGCATACCTTTTGTGCAAACTGAGTGCTTCATGGCTCTCTCTCTCTTTCTCTCTCTTTCTCTTGCTTTTTTTTTTTTTTTTTGGAGCCTGGATCTTGGTTACCAGATGCACCTGTCATACAGTATGACAGATAACAATTGGATGTGACATCTTGTACAATGGGCTGTCAGTCAGCACAATTTAAGAAGGTAGTTTCACAAACACACAAAAATTGCAAGAGTTCTGAGAAGCCATCTCTTCAGATGAGAACTGCCATGAGCTCTTGATCAGTGAATCATACTAGTCAAGCCATTTTTCTGGGATTTCATATTGCCTTTTTTCTTCCCACTGTGCAGTCACCGGACCTAAGAAGAGAGGAAGTTTTCTACCATTCATTTTGGATGGAAATAGTCTTCAAATAACATCAGCGAGATCAATACTGTTTCAAATTCAATATGCTGTGAAATGATGGAGATTCCCGATAGCACCCAAGCTGCGATGATTCCATGCTGGTATTATATGCTGCTGCACTAAATATTGCCCAGTTCTGCTGACAGGCAAGAGACAGGACATGCATATTTGAATTCCCCATGATCACCACTGAGGCAATTTGAATATTAATTAAAATCTAGTGTGGATTTGTATGTGCACTGGTCTGCATTATGGATCATCTAAATTGGTTTTCTTAGAGTAATATGATGAAGGTGATGATTTAATTGAGTTCTGAATCTGGCATACAGTGGTAATTACCAAGTTGGTTTTTTTTTTCCATTTTGGTTTTGGTTTATGTACCAAACTTTGGCTGTCTTTGTTGGATAGATAAGTTTCTGTTTAATTCCTTTTACAATTATGGTACTTCATTGTATGATCTATTTGCTTATTTTTGTAAAACAATTTTAGTTTGTAAACTGTAGTTTTAGGTCTTATACATTTAGAGAATACAGAAATTGTAGCTCATTCAATAACTGTTGTCAAAAAAATCATAGCTTTTTCAAGGTGCTTTTTCAAGAAGCAACTGGACTTTCTGGTTTTTCTTTGAAGACATTTCACTTCTCATCCAGGAAGCTTAAAGAAGAAAAACCAGAAAGTCTAGCTGTCTCTTGAAAAAAGTACATTTGGAACAACCGTGACCTGGATGATTGAGAATCTCCATAGTCTCAATATCTTGTATATGAATAGTTTCTTTTCAGCTATAGTCTCTTTCAGGTTATTTTAACATGATTTTTTTTCTTAACTTGTCTCATGTTTTAATCCAGTCCAATCCCCTGTCCAAATCAGGAATCTTTAGATCTTCCCAGAAAAATTTCAATCCAATCATTGTCGGAATGCCTCCACTGATGGAACATGAAGATCCAGATTGTTGGTATATTGACCACTTAGAGAGGGCTTTAAAGCACTATGAACCAATATATAAGTCTGAGTGCTATTGCTATCCCTGTTCAGAAGACAGGTCATTCTGATAAATAATACTTCTCACAGTCAAAAAATGCTCTTTATTTTCAGATTCAATCACTTTCTGTATAGCTTCCATCTGTTGGATCTTGTCCTACCTTCAGAAGCCATGGAAAATAACTTTGCTCCCTTTTCATTAACTCAACAGTTCAAGTATTGGAATACTACATCGTGTTTCCCTTGAGCTTTCTTTTCTTTAGGCTAAACATTTCAGATGCTTCTTCATAGGATTTACCATCTAAGTCCTCCACTACCTTGATTATTTTTTTCTGTATTATTTCCAGTTTCTCAGCATCCATTTTATATTTTGGCAAGCAAAACTGGAGAGGATATACCAGATGTAGCCTAGAATGGAACCATATTTTCCCAGGATCTCAAACATTATATTTCTATTAATGCCAGCCCACTATTAAACCAGCTTTTTGGCAGCAGCCATAGCACATATACATATTTTGCTACCATTTATCTTGTACTTATGCACCTGCTTTTTCCTACCTAGTTGCAGAACTCTGTATTTCTCACAGTTGAACTAAATCTTGAGACTGTCTTCAGAGTTATTATAAATCCCTTCCCCCACTCGTCACTTTGTTTATTTTGCCAGTTTACTGATAGATTCTTTCTATCTTCTCATTTAAGTTATTTATAAAAATGTTTGGTCTCAGGACAGATTCTTGAGAAAAGTGGCTTTAAGTGGTTAGATCTAAATTTGATTTGATTGGGGATTGTAAATAAGAGAGAATAATACATTTAGCTGGTATCTAAATATGGGCAATATAGTGAGATCAATGCCCCTAAACATTGGAAATTTAATTGCATTCAACATAGAGAGACTGCGATTAAATTTGCTATCTCTGCTGGGCAACTCTGTAGGCATTCTGATCAATAGGTATAAAACAGGCATTCATTTCCATAGGGTTCTCACCCCCTCAACCAAATATATATATAGACTTCCTTTAGGACCAAATTCCCTCTCATCCCTCCAAGCGTTACCTTTGTTTGACAAGAATATGCCATTAACAAACGCTGGATGGAGCTATTAAATTGCATTTAAATTGCAAAGAACTGTAGTGCAGTCATGCATTCACAAACACAACTGATGTTAACACTTTATACTAGTTTTGAGACCCATTTCCTTTTCCCATTTCATGCTTTTCATTTATTTGACTTCTTAACTCTTAATTCTTTCCTGTGCTCTGCATAAGGTTGCTTATCTTGAAAGGAAATAGTATGATAGGAATGTATGCATAATCATATTTTTTTTGTTCAGTTTAATAAGGTAGGTCTGAGATGTTAAATGGTCCTTTGAATTTAGATTGGTAAGTGGGTATATCCACTATATCCAGTAATTACCCACAATATTTTTTTTAAATGTAGAACTAACTATTGCACTTGGCATTTCTGCATCCTTAATGATCTTCAGTTTTCTAGCCATTATGAATCATGGGGCCAATTCTTTCCAAAATCTTCAGAATCAGAGCATTATAACAAGAACTTGGTAGCAACTAAAATAATTGATTTAATGTTTAGGCATATAAGAAAGAGAGAGAGTTTCTAAGTTCCCCAGAAGTTTGCTGCCAAACCAGTTTGGCATTAATGCTATTCTCTGTAATCTAATCAGAACATTTATTGTGCACATGATTTTCCAAGTGTTCTCCTATATTAACAAAATGTGCATCTCACTGCAACTTTTCCATTAAGATGTAGGTAGATTTATTTTAAATAATGCTGTGTCAAAAATCTGTCCTGCAATTTCTTACAACTTTATAGTATTTGTGTGTTTAAATTTATACCTTGCCTTTCTGCTTATATAAATTCTTTCTTTCCTGGAAAAAAGAGGTTTTCATTTTTCTAGGATAATTTCAGGAAATGAAAAAATTATCAAAGAGACATCCAATGTAGAACTAAGAAGAAATTTCCTGACCATGAAAATAATAAGTCGAATAGCTTGCTTCCAGAAGTTTACATTATAAAAAAGATGTTGAGACTCTAGAAAAAGTACAGAAAGAATAACCAGGATGATTAGGGGACTGGAGACTAAAACATATGAAGAACAGTTACAGGAACTGGGCCAGGCTAGTCTAGGGAAGAGAAGGACCAGGGGACACATGATAGTTGTCTTCCAGTATTTGAGGGGCTGCCACAGAGAGGAAGGGGTCAATCTATTTTCTAAAGCACCTGTAGGCCAGACAAGGAATAATGGATGGAAACTGAACAAGGAGAGATTCAACCTGGAAATAAGGAGAAACTTTCTGACAGTGAGAACAATCAATCAATGGAAGAGCTTGCCCTCAGAAATTGTGGGAGCGCCATCACTTGAGAACTTCAAGAAGAGATTGGACTGCCATTTGTCAGAAATGGTGTAGGGTCTCCCGCTTGGGTGGAAAGGTGGACTATAAAGTCCCTTCCAACTCTGATTATCTGTTATCTGTTAAGTTCCTGGTGCAGCATCATTCTTTTTAAGAAAAATTGGACAACCATCTGTCTGAATAGCATAGTCTCATGCTTGAGCAGACAGTTAGACTAGAAGATCTACAATGTCCCTTCCAACTCTGTTGTTGTATATTTGATGGAAGTTAACACACATGATTGTCATACATTCTAATCCGTTGAACTCCAAAGTCCTTTAATGTTATTCTCACTTGAGATTTAACTGAAACAGAAGCATCGTTCACAGTGAGGTTACCTATCCACTAAACAGACACTTATATGATAGAGGACACTGCCCATATCCTTGACTATTATTGCAAAAATAAGTACAAGGACATTGGAAACCACAATTGAACCTTTCAGCCAAATTCACTGCTTTCATTTTGTCTTTCTTCAAAGTGAATAAACAATGAAGGGGGGCAGGAGGTGGAAAAATAGTTGAAAGAAAGAATGAAAGGTTGAAAAATTTTAGCAGCAATAAGCAGCCCTTTCTAGTGCTTATTTTGGTCTACTCAGTATCTGGACTAATCACTCTGAGAATTTCTACTGCATTTACAAGACTCCAGTAGAATTTCTACTGCATTTACAAGACTTCCCATTAGTGTTTCACCAATAACTCTGAGATTTAATCAGAATTATACACTTGAAATCAGTATACACAATCAGTATACACACTTGAAAGGCAGCATCAGGTTGATTTGTTCTTCTTTTCATCCTTGAGCTGAAATAGAAGCTTTCTGTTCCATGTACTTTACGTAGGTTCGATCTGAACGAAAGAATGACATATTGATCTGATGCTATTTCTTCCATTCTTAGCCAGGTGATCAGGGATTGAAGCATAATTTTACCTGTAGTAAAATTAGGATTTCATTGTATTGTATGGAATGAATGTCTTCCTATGTAGGAAGATCTTAAACTGATTTTCTAAGGAAGGGAGTCCCACAGTTTAGTTAAGTGTCTTCCAGTAGTCTCATCTATGATCCAAAGTGTTCTCTGAACATCATCATCATCATTTTAATTACCCATAATCCCAGAGTGGAGTCTAGGCAACTGAATGGAGCTAGCAGAGTGTTTAATGGCCTTCCTGTCACCAATGCAGAGCTCTGTTCAGCAGATATATTCTCATTGTGCCCAGAGAGAGAAATATCTACCTCTACCTAGGATCGAACTCGCAGCCTCCTGATTGTGAGGCAAGAGCTCCACTTTCAGGCCACTGTACCACCCAGAGCATTCTCTGAACATGACTGCTGAAAATTGGTGGTGAATTTATCTCAGATCCAAAGAACCAAGAATGACATGAAGAGTTACTTCAGAGGAGTGTTTATCTACTGTTGCTCACCTAGACAGAATCTTGCCCAATTTAAGCATGATTGTTAGATACACCCTGTGAACTGCTATAGTTGTGCGTGTACCCTTTCACGCTTTTCCTGTATACTAAAGATTCTAAGCTACATTGTCACTTTGCTCCTTGGGAAAGATCCCTTTCTCTTGTGACCGTGGTCTGCATTCCACCACAATTTCTATCCATTTAGACTGAGGAAGTATACTGTAATCCTTTTGTAGGCCCAAAGAAAACAGAACAATAGGGTTGCAAGGGACATCTTCTAATCTAACCCGCTACTCAAGGAAGATACTCTATACCATTCCAGACAAGTGGCTCTCAAATCTCTTTTTGAAAAACTCCAGTGATGGAGCAGCCACAACTTTGGGAGGCAAGCTCTTCTACAAATTAATTGTTCTCACTGTCAGGAAATTTCTCCTTAGTTCTAGCTTGGATCTCCCTATGAAAATCTTCCACCCATGATTGCTTTTCTTCCCTCAGAATGCTTTGGAGAATAGGTTGCACGTTTTATTTCTAAGAAAGAAAAATTGAAGGACACCAAGGGGGTAAATAACACAGAATCCAGTTCATTCCTCATTCCTCCTCTTTTATGGGGTCTGGGTTTTTTTTTTAATAATGTTTCTTATTGTTTTCTATTCATACAAATCCTAATTACATTTTCAACAGCATTTACATCCACATATATGTTATTACATTTCTATCCACTATTCGTACATATTTCCAATAGTTGTTATATATACTTATCATCAATAATTATTATATACATATCTCTCATCAGTGGTCATTAATCTCTAACTTTATTTGTTCTACATATCTACATATCTATGTATCACTATCTTGAATGTTCTCCTATTTGGTCATTCTGTTTCAATTCTTATCTCTATTTCCTAACCATTCGTACCATCTACGCCATACTGAGTAGTAATCGGATTCCTCTTTTTCCTTCATTTTAAATGTGAGCATATCCATTTCTGTGCAATCTGGTTTGTTTTTTTTTGAACAGTTTGTATCCTTCTATCACTGTTACTGATATTGTCTATTCTGCTTTATCTCAGAATGTTGCCTGGACGTATTCAATTATCATTTATTCACTAAACCATGATTAGCTGAACATATATTAATCTGCTTGGTTTGTGTGACTGTTGAAACAATTGGAATTGCATTTTATCAGATTTTTCAATGAAATGCTAATGACTAGTAAATGTAGATCACAGATTTATTGGACCCTTTAATATATCTTTTTAACTTTACATCAATATGTAGACTATTTCCTGGCTGTATGTTTTAATGAGGGCAGGGTTTTCAGCCAATCACCTTCTAATCTCAGCTTGCTAGATTGTAGTATCCCAACCTCCAAACAATTGTATTGAAAAGGGAATCATTTTTAAAGAAAAAATATTTGATCTGGCAATCTATTGGAGAAACTATAAGAAGTGGAGAGGAAAATAGTTTATTTCAGTGTATTTGAAATCTTATGAAAAATAAAATTGACTCATGCATTTATATTTAAAATTGAACAATTGCATTAGAATAATATTTTGATAGAACAAATTGATTTTAACTAAGATAAAACTTAATCTTATTGTCTACAAGCAAAACATCAACCCAATCATAAACACTAACATTTCTTCTTTTCCCTTGCACTTTTCCCTTGTGCGTCCAATTTTTTTGCATAGTTTTACATAATTTTCTGAATGATGCACTAAGAAGTGTTTTAGATTTTAAAAAACAGAGCAAAGATGCTTTTAAATAAATTAACTAGATGTATTTCATTAAATATTAACAACTCATTATTGTTAAAAGTTAAAGGACCCTTGTTTTTATTAGAGAAAAGCTAATTTTATTGAAATTTAACCCTAGGCTAGATTGAGGTGCATTTTACCTCTTTCAACAAAAGTAATCTGCAGTAATTACCAAGATTAAGCCTAAAGCAACCTAATATCTCTGGTCTGAAATAACAACAGCAATAATAATAATAACAATAATAGGTTGATGCCTAGGATGCTGGCAGCAATCTGTATCAAACCATTAGCATCAGTCAATGATATTTTATTTTTAAATGTCCCATTGACTGAATTTCATGTTTAATGAATAATAGAGATAGTAGTAGTAGTAGTAGTAGTAGTAGTAGTAGTAGTAGTAGTAGTAAGTCTTTGTCATGCATCTTCAAATAAGGAAAAAAAATACAAGTACTTAAGAAATTAAACAACTCAGTCTACTTCCAATGTCTACATAATATATACTTGTGATGCTCTTTCATGTGATTTCACAGTAATCTGTAAACTGAAGGGAGAGGAAGATGCACATGTAATGCATATTTTTCTATTCCATTTATGTATATTTACTCCCCACAAAACAGATGTTAATGTATGCATGCACACATTTAATGCTGAGGCCATCACTGAAACATTAAGGTAGTCTGAAAACATCTGGCTCTTAATTCCCAGATGTCCCATCTAGCATTGTGAAGTTGGAGTTATTATATGTGATTTATTCACACTGGAATAATTTCAGAATGACAGGGAGGTGGCTAATGTCACAATATATATAATGACATTATAATTAAATACATTTACCTGTGGAGATATCAATACTAAGATGACAGTAATAGATTTGGACAAGGAAGATTATCCAAGAAATAAAAGGCTCAAAGGAATGGTTGTACCAAAACACATGTCTATTACATGGCTCATTTAGTCACTCTTTCTCACTCATGCAGAAAAGGCTTTATTTTTATAATGAATGTCTGTGGAGATTAATCCAAGGTTTTTTCCTAACCACCCCAACATTCCTACTGCTACTTTTTAGTAGTAAACTCATTATGTTCTTCAAGGGAAGCTCAAATCTAGGTGCTCAAGGTTGACTCAACCTTCCATTCCTCCAAGGTGGGTGAAATGAGGACTCAGATTGTTGGGGGCAATATGTTGACTCTGTAAACTGCTTAGAGAGGGTTGTAAAGCACTGTAAAGTGGTATATAAGTGCTATTGCTGTTGCTATATCATAGAATATCCATACCAGGTTTTTTTAAAACATTTTTTTAAACTTCAGAGTTACTATTCTTGGCTCTTTCTAGTGAATTTGCATGGAATACTAATTAGACGGGACCCTGTTTAGCTTCCAAAGTCAAGCTACCTAAACCCAAATCTTCTTAGTTATTATAGAGAAAATTGATCATTCTCAGTACTAATGAAAGGTATCAAATGACACTGAATCTTCTATGTTGCTGATTAGGCCAGGTATTATTGCAGAATGAATGAAAAGAAAATATTTATAGGGCTGAGTTATCAAAACAAGCACCAAAAGATGTTGGTACTGTTTCAACTGGAAAACTTTGGATATTTAGACAAGAAATAGAACTGATAAACTATAGTTAAGAATCTTTTGAATTTACATCAGTGGGATTTTTCCTCTTTAAAGGCTGCTTTACATTTTGGCCTAGAGACATTGTGGCTTTTTATAAATAACTAGTAAGCCTTATTATTGTTATCCATTGCTCATAAATTTGAGTATAGATTTTGTGTTCTTTGTATTAGAGAACAAGAAAGCTAATTCAGGACTTTCGGTTTGAGCTTCTTCGGTGACAGATCGAAACCTCATCTCTCCGAGGCTTTGATCCGTGCTCGCCGCTGGAGCGCCCCGAGCCGGCTGGCTTCGGGGCTAAGCCACCCCGTAGATGTGGTGAAGAGGGGGGAGACTGCCTGCAGGGTTGAGGAGAGCTGCATCTCTCCTCCCCAGCTGGCCATTACTCCCTTTCCTGAAGGTGGTTGTAGCAGCGGTCAGAAATGGCCACCACAAAGAAGAACTCAACCGGAAAAGAATGTACAGGATGAAGATAAGAAGAGAAAGTTTTGGTTGACCGGGTCAAACAGCAAAAGCAACAAATAAGGTACCCTGGAATTTAAACTTAACTTGAAGCTGCGAAGGAGAGAGAGAGAAGGGAAAGGATTAGGTTTTTTTTCTTCCCTTCCTTATACTGACAGCTAAGAGACTTAAGCAAGAAACTGAAAAAAAAATCCACTTTGACATTAATAGGCATCTAAGCTGAAAATAAAAGTCAAAGGGATAAATAAAGATTTCTGGACATTTAAAAGTTTTTAAAAGCTGGAAAGGAGGAAAAAAAGAATAGAAGGGCAGGATCTGGAAAAATGGAGGAGACTGCCTGGAATTAAGGAATGGAACTGTAATTAAAAGGAACTTACAGTGAAATTTTAACAAGATTCCTCAAAGATACATTTTAATGGAAACTTGGTAACAAAATAATAGAACCCCAGGAAGAGAAAGTGGAAAAAAGAAGCAAGTAGAAACAGCCTTGGATTATTTGGATTACTTGATGATTTTTGGTTTTTGCATCTAGATGACTAAAATTAACTGGGTGGTTGTTTAAAAGTTTTTAAAATGGTATCACTCTTAGAAGAACTGAAAACGGAACTTAAAAAATGGAAAGAAGATGCACAAGAAGGGAGAAGTTCTTTTGGCTTCATGTTTCAATTCTTAGAAATGGAGATCTGGAACTATGAAAAGCAACAAGAAATGCTTGCAGAACAAGAAGATTGGGACAAAGAAGAAGCCATCTTTAATGATCAAATAATTTTAAGTGGGGGAAAAAAAGATAAGGGGGGAAAGAGAGTGAAAGGTTTAAGATTAGAAAAAACAACCAAAAAGAAGAACAACAATTTGAAAGATAAGTATAATATTAGAAAGCAACAGAAGAGGGGATTACAGATGAGAGAGTTAGAAGTAGAGAGACGAGGGGGTAAAAAGGGGAGGAAGAAGAAGAGGGGGAAGAAGGCAAGGAAAAGAAGTTGTAAAAGACAGTAGCAAGAAATGGAGAAACAGGGAAAAGATATAAGGATTGTAACCATAAGTTTGTTTAGAGATAATGGGTGAAAATTTAATTGTAAAAGGGATTCTGCAAAGGTACATAAGATAGCTTTGTTATATTACAAATAGAAATAACTTTAGAAAATATGATGATGGATAAAATATTTATTGTAATGCAGTGGGATGTTTGTTAATAAATAAATGAATTAAAATGATTGAGAGAATTAAAAGGGAACATTTTTAATTATTAGTAATGATTTATAAAATATAAGTGACAAATATGGAAAAAAAAAAAAGAATTAACTATGGAAAGTTTATAAGTGTTCCCAAGGAAGTATGATATTCAATTGAAAAGAAATGTTAAAGATGTTAAGATCATGCATATTAATGATAGAATTGAATTGAATGGAATGTGTTTATATATATATATATATATATATATATATATATATATATATATATATATATATATATATATATATATATGTTTTCTTAAGTTTTGGGTAATGGAATGTAGTTCTTTTAAGTTGTAGCAGAATCTCATCTGCCATCATAGGCTTCTTTAAAGAACTACAATTTACATACATACATTTATATATATATATATATATATATATATATATATATATATATATATATATATATATATATATATAATTTTTCTTTTTAAGAATATAGCATCTATTTTAAGAATGTACCAAGCAGAATTAGATTGGAAGCTATGTATTACATTGAATGCTATAATCTTAAAGCTATACATTGAAGCTTAAATAAGAGCTTGAATGGATAAAATTAAAGGATATAAAGGTGTCATACTCTAATTGGTAACTACAGGGAAAAATTTGTTTAATAAGAAAAGATAATGTGAAATTGTAACAGGACAGACAAAAGTATAAATATAATGATTTGAATTGAGATAATCAAAACAAAATTGAGAAAATTAGAAGAGGGGAAAAACTATGTAGAAAATATAAAACGGTAACAAGATATGGAATAGAATATAAAAATGAGTATGAAATTGAGTTTTGTGTCTATATGAAGAAGTGATAACCTGGGACCATGCTATTTTCAAAAAAAGATGTTTTATTTGTATTTTGTTTTTGTGAAAACCCAAATAAAATTTTCAAAGAAAAGAAAAGAAAAGAAAGCTAATTCAGTACTCTTTAGGGGAAAATCCATACTAGAAGAAAAGCAATGTATTAGCTGCTGACAGCCAATTTACTAATTCTATGATAATTTGGTAAAACAACTGTCAGACTTCTGCAACAGTTTCAGAAACTTCCTATTTCATGTTGGACAAGTTCTAGGTAGATAAGTAAATAAGTGGATGGATGGATGGAAGTGAGTACATAATGGAAGAGTTCCATGGTGAATAAAATAGAATACGATATAATAAAGACAACAGCCCAATAACCTTCTGCACAAATAAATACCCCAAGAATTCTGAATTTCAGGCAAAAAAACAGACAAAGGGCAAAAAGAGAACTCCGTAGAAAGGAAGATTTTGACACAGAGCTATAGGTGTGTGGTGCTGAAAACTTTCACCATTCATTACAGTGTTGACCTACTCATTTCAGATGGAAAGTGTTTCCGAGCAGCTTTTTGTATGCAGATCATGCAGTTCAGGCATGGGTAAGGTGCTTATTAAAGGAAATTGCAAAGTGCTGTAACTTCATCAATTTCATCAAGCAAGATTTCAGTAACATCTCTGAAGCCATTTGAAGCTGCATAGCAAAACTCATGGCAATCAGTTTGAAGTAGCATGAAGCTTGCCTTAAAAGGTGATTAGTCTCATCAGTAGGGTGCCTCAAAGAAATTAGACACGGAAATCTGGAATCTGATGGCAGTTACAATATGCAAAGTGAACAGAAAAATCTGTATTAGATATTCCTTGGATGAGTAATTTTTGTTTAGGACTCTTCCAAGATAGGGTTATTCCTTGTGCTAAGAATGTATGTGATTTGGGTATTCTACGCAGTTCATGACTGTAGATGTTGTCACTGTCACAGTACACTATAGCTGAAAAGGTAGAAGAGATTAGGTCTGTACCGTAGACATAGGAAGCAATATTACAAATTATATTCTTGGCTGCTTTTTATATTACTTTGAAAACCTCTTTTTCACTCTTGGTAATGTTTGTGCCAAGGAGGCTAATCCAAGTGATGGTTATCATCTTCTCTTTGGGTCAAGGTTAAACTGTTTGGGGCTCTTTTGCTCAAAAAGAAAGATGATGGAAGAGGGATGTGATAGAGGTAGATAAAAAATCAATTTGGCATGATGAACATTGTGCTAGAAAAGTCTCATTCCCTCTTCTTAAAACACCAGCACGCAGTGAAAATATTTGGAAGGAGATTTAGAACACAGAAAATAAAGCTTCTCACAGCCCGTGATTAACCTATGGAATTCATCACCCCAAAATATGGTGATTGGCGATGATAATTTAATGGAATGAACTTATGAGGGAATGGGATGCATTCATTGGGACAGGCCTATCAAGTTCTACTAAGTCAAAATTATCTCCAGGTTGAAGGGAATATTGTTCTGTTGGGCTGGAGGAGCTTCTAGTTCATATTGGAATCTATACTTCCAGTGATCACACCAACTTGTGGGACAAGATCAGCAATAATTATACAGGTAGTTATATTACCTGTAACTCTACAGGTTAGTAGATCTAAAATACACCTATCCTATTCTATTCTATTCTATTCTATTCTATTCTATTCTATTCTATTCTATTCTATTCTATTCTATTCTATCCTCTCCTCTTGTCTATTCTATTCTATTCTATTCTATTCTATTCTATTCTATTCTATTCTATTCTATTCTATTCTATTCTCTCCTCTCCTCTATTCTATTCTATTCTATTCTATTCTATTCTATTCTATTCTATTCTGCCTGATCTTTTCATGGATTGGTAAATTTTAGCACAAACCACAGGCCATAAACAATTCAGAAAAAAATAATAATAACAAGCATCCTCTCAACATGGTGTGGATTATGGTGTAGATTTATTTATTTATTTATCTATAACCCTTTAACAAGTAAATCTCTGTCCCAATTTCTGAGATAGAAAAAGTGGTTTGGAAAGAGAGAAAGGTGTCGATGCCAGAAAAATGGATCTGAGAATCCTGATCCTTATTTAATAATAACAGATAATCAGAGTTGGAAGGGACCTTATAGGTCATCTAGTCCAACTTCCCGCCCAAGCAGGAGACCCTACACCATTTCTGACAAATGGCAGTCCAATCTCTTCTTGAAATTCTCAACTGATGGCACTCCCACAATTTCTGAGGGCAAGCTGTTCCATTGGTTCATTGTTCTCACTGTCAGAAAGTTTCTCCTTATTTCTAGGTTGAATCTCTTCTTGTTCAGTTTCCATCCATTATTCCTTGTCTGGCCTACAGGTGCTTTAGAAAACAGCTTGACCCCTTCCTCTCTGTGGCAACACCTTAAATATTGGAAGACTGCTATCATTCCTCCCTTGATTTGATTGTATCCCTCTGTTAATGCAATTTAGGATTGCATTGGCTTTTTTGGCTGCCGCTACACACGGCTGGTTCATCTTTAACTGGTTGTCCACTAAGACTCCAAGATCCTTCTCACGGTTACTGCTATTGACCCTGGTTTCACTCAGTCTATATGCATACTTTTGGTTTTTCTTGCCTAAGTGTAGGACTTTACTTTTCTCTACATTGAATGTCATTTACATCCATCTTCTGGGAGACCCAACTGGGTATGGTTTTCATCTGACTTAAACACTGCCGCTCGAGAGCGAGCAGGTGTTTTCTGCAAAAACTGTGAAGTCAGATTTCAATTACTACTTTGCTTTAGTGCTTCAGCTTTTCAAAACTCAGGGTGAACTCTATTAATAATAATTTGCAAAATAATGTTCCATGCTATTTGAAATCAAGTGTAACAAAATACAGTAATTTGGGTTTCAAGTCATTAATAAATCTAGCCTCTGTAGCTGCTGCTGCTGTCACGGATGGGCAGGCAGCTGTTAGGACCCTCCAGTTTCTAAGGATAATGATAATCCTTTGAGGG
Organism: Notechis scutatus; assembly: GCF_049901735.1. Lineage (NCBI taxonomy): Eukaryota > Metazoa > Chordata > Lepidosauria > Squamata > Elapidae > Notechis > Notechis scutatus. Next base: position 14,290,210 of record NC_142017.1, on the reverse strand, counting down.
AGGGGGAGGATTTATGCACACTTTAGAAATAACAGACCTTTCTGACAATGCCCAGAGGCAATTACAGAGTTTTAGGATCACCTAACGCTTCTATTCAGTATCTGCGATAGAGGTATGTTTTAAGTTTCATTTTTTTCTTCATTATTTAATACAATGAATTGGTTTCTATTACATGCTAGTTTGATTTTTTGACTTAACATGTGTTGGTGATGTGTGACTACTCAGACTGTAGATCTAACTATAGACTATAGAATAGAATAACAGAGTTAGAAGGGACCTTGGAGGTCTTCTAATCCAACCACCTGCCTAGGCAGGAAACCCTACACCATTTCAAACAAATGGTTATCCAACATCTTTTAAAAAACCTACAGTGTTGGAGCATTCACAAATTCTGGAGGCAAGTTGTTCCACTGATAAATTGTTTTAACTGTCAGTAAATTTCTCCTTAGTTCTAAGTTGCTTCTCTCTATGAAAGCCAACAGGGCTAAATGTGAAGCACAGACTCTGTTGTGCCTATATAGCTTGGTTCACAGATTAGAAATGGTATTTTGTAGTGTAGTATAAACTCTCCAGTGAACAGGTTTATACTTTTCACTTCATGGGTTTTGTTGAAGTACAAACCTGGCTATCATGGTGATAGATAAAACAGCCATACAAATGGCTTCCAAATTGGTTTCTTTAGGTTTACATTATGGTTACTGCAGGAACTCAGTCATTTTGTTTAAAAGTGGGTTGGAGATCATCCAATGTTCTTCTTAGTTGAGTATATTAGAAGGATTCTCAATACATGCAGTCAAGGAATCACCTTTTTCTGATGTATGATATTTTAGCAGGTAATTCTTAAAGTTCCTGCAAGTGATTGACTCAAATTTTAATGGATAGAAACCGCAAGTTTCTATATCAATCGTCTGCAACATCAGGGAGAAATATGTCCCATTTTCTCTATGGTAACTTTTCAGATATTGAAGTTTATCTTCTCCAATGCCTTCATGCCCAAGACTTTTGAATTTTTTTTCTATAGGACATGGTTTCCATATACTATACTTTCCTGACATTCATACATTGCCTGTATATGTCTAAATATACAATATGTTACTTGGTCCTGGAATAGAAATCAGAGAATATCAGAGAATAAATGGCTGTGTTGATTGCTCATTTTTTCAAAGGGTTTCCAAAGAGACAGACCAAGAAATAGAAACTTTAACTTACAAGTCAAATAGATTTTGATGGACATCAGCAATATTTTCCTAAAGAGAAGTAATGGTTAGCAATGGAGTAGATAACCTTGGGAGATAGTGGACTGCTGAAGATGTTAAAACCTAGTTGTAAGACCATCAGTCCAAGAAGCTGTAATAGTTGATTCTGGTATTGTGCAAGTATGGACTAAATCTTCTCTTTGATCAATAATATATTTTATTATTATGTTAACAGTGGTGGGTTTCCAATTTTTTCCTATCAGTTCTGTGGGTGCACTTTGCAAGCGTGTGCAGGGCCCAAATACAGACCTCTGCCAAAGCTGCCTGAACTGTTTTTTTAGCACATGGCCCTCCCAAGCTGTTTTCACTGGTAGAGGCACCGGGGGCCAATCCTTCACTGTTTCCAGGGTGGCCCTGCGGGTCAGATCTAAGTACCCCACGGGCCAGATTTTTGCCCACAGGCCTTGAGTTTGACACCCCTGATGTAGAGTGATTTGAACTTTCCTATATTGTATTTGACTTTGCTGTGCCTCCTTCCTTTTCCTATGGGCCATCTTCTCCTCCTCCTTTATTCAGCTGGTGGCTGCAGAGATTCCAAAATGCACCTCTCCTTTATTCTCCCCCTATGCCTGTTCTCAAGACTGCAGCTTTACTGGCAACTCATCTGTGCTAATGCTGGAGAAAATGGCTCGTACGGGAGAGAGAAGCAAGCACAGGTGCCTGCCATTTTTCTAGGCAGCCTGCTGTTCCACACTAATATGTTGCATGATGACTATTTAAGGATGTTGTGTACAAGAGAGATTAGTGGTAAATAAATAATTCTAATAAATAATGGAACATAGTTAAATAAACTGTGACTTAGAATGATATGCTAGTCTAGGTAATGGGTTGAGGAAAGGCTTGTTATGTGCTCAAAAATGGAAAGAGTAGACACCCCCCCCCCCAATGGAGGAATAGTTGGTGAAGAGGAGTTAGCTAAGATGGTTAGGCAAACTTCTTTCATCATCATAATCATCATCAATCATCATTATCATCTTTTAACAACCCCATAATCCCTTGTGGGATGGAGTCTGAGCAACTGAATGGAGCTAGCAGAATGTTTTAATGGCCCGGATGCCCTTCCTGCCACCAATGCAGAGTTTTACTCAGCAGATATATTCTCAATGTGCCCAGAGAGAGAAATATTTGCGTCCACCTAGGATCAAACTCACAGCCTCCTGATTGTGAGGCAAGAACTCCACCCCTAGATCACTGCACCACTCCTCTAGCCAAACTTCTTTGATTGGGGGAAAAGAAGATTAGAAAAACAAATGGATAATTGAAAAAAAAGTGAGCTTTTTTGGTAGTCCTAAAGCAAGAGTTAATATTGTAAATGTATTTCCATTTGCTGCAGAAGAAAAAAATGGAAGTTTTATTTTTCTATTTCTTTTCATTCTCTTTCTGTACTTCCTTTTCTTTTTTTTTCTTTTTTCTTTTTTCTTTCTTTCTTTTTCTTTCACTTTTTGTCTCTATTAGTTTGTGGGTTGGTGCTAGTTTTTACATTCTTGTAAAATAAAAAATTGAAATAATTATTTTAATAAATAAAAAAATTAAAATAAACAGTAAATATATATATATATATATATATATATATATATATATATATATATATATATATATATATATATATTTTAAAAAAATCTAGCTAATTGATTCAGCTTAACAGATATGTTCTTGTTCTGACCACATTTGTTGGCATCGTAAGGCAGAATTTTTAAAATGTGTATTATTTCGCTAGAGTTTCTAGTGGTTTCTGGATGCCCTGGATTTTTGTCTGGATTTCCAGAACACCCAGAGTGAAATGATGCACAGAAGTCCACTTTCCTAGTACAATAAAACCAATAAAACACCTCATTATCCTATCTTATCATAAAGGCAGTCAGCCAGCTATAAGAAACAAGGATTCCTCCTGATTTATTTAGTACAGTTGATAAATAGTTGTCTAGATGCATAGGGTGTGAAAGCAGAAAGATTGTTATGTAGCTAATGTATTTTTCTGATCATACTTTACAAAAATTAAAGACCTTCAGAGCCAAGGAAGAAAATCCCAATAAGGTTTGCATAAGCTCGTAAATCACAAAAATACAGCAGAAAGTAATGTTTGTACTAATGAGGCATGAGGTGTGGCACTTTTGTGATAGCTTTACCTTTTTTCTCTCCATCTTATATATTTTAAATGCAACTGATGCATTGTTCAAAATGTGTAAAATAAGTAAATAATTTGGTTTATATGCAATATTAAGAGATTCATAAGAAGAGCTCTTTAAAAGGCTTAAATTATCCAGGCACACTCTGTTAGGTTCATTTCTTTCTTCTCAATCTTTTATTCAATCAGGTTAATTATTACTTATTGAATTGTTATTGGCCAGACATTTAGACTGCCTTTTCTCCTCAGGAAACTCAGAGGATGTTGGCATGTAATTAAATAAAAAAAAGATGATACCATCAAAGATAAAAAAAATGGTTTGATTTAACAATGGCCTTTCAAATTAGGAAGATACCATACAGAGTCTAACAACAACAACAACAACAACAACAGTTGGAAGGGACTTTGGAGATTAACATATTAACAGAGTTGGAAGGGATCTTGTAGGTCATATCGTCCAACCCGCCCCCCAAGCAGGAGACCCCACACCATTTCTGACAGATGGCAATCCAGTCTCTTCTTGAAAGCTTCCAGTGATGAAGCTCCCACACAGTGGTGGTATGCTATTGGTTCAGACCGGTTGAACTGAACCGGTAGTTAAAAAAAGCCAACCATCAGCTGAGACGAGGAAAACAATCCTCAACAATCAGCTGAGAGGAAAAAAGAAGAGAAAAACTCAGGATCGGCCTCCCACCCGCATCTGCACTTTTCTCTTCTTTATCCTTTAAACTGATTGGCACTGCGGTTCTCAGATGGTATGGGGAAAGCTGCGCACCAGCGTTAGACAAAGCACACCCACCAAGCCGTGCCCACTGAACCAGTGGTAAAACAATTTGAATACCACCCTGCTCCTACAACTTCTGAAGGCAAACTGCTCTATGGGTTGATTGCTCTCACTGTCAGAAAATTTCTTCCAGTCCAACTCCATGCTCAGGCAGGAAACCCTGTACCATTTCCAACAAATGGTTGTCCAAAATCACATTCAAGTTAATGTACAAATGACCAGGCTACCTTGGACATATTAGGAAAAGGTCTTCAGTTCTCTGGAGAAGATTCCTAATACTGGGAAGAGTGGAAGAAAAGAGAAGATTCTGACTGTCAATTAATGTTCACGGATGTGTCTTCTCAAAGTTCTTCTTCTTTATCCCACATAATGGTTTGCACAGTCCTTGCATTGGATGTGGTATCCCCCAAGGTTCCTTTTGAGACGAGAGTTCATAGAGGAGCTGAGATAAAAAGTTATAGGCTGGGAAAGCATGATACATCATGGCAGTAATTTTAGCTAAAAAGGAAGAGAGAGGAGAAAAAAAGAAGAAAAGAAAAAGAAGAAAAGAAAGTGGATCGAGTGAGTTAATAGGAATTTTAATGTAATGTTATTTTGAGTTCCATTCTTCAATCCATCATTCTTTAGGTAAAGAAAATGTCCTGTTCTAAAGATTGGGAGAGTTCAGCCCCAATTTTCAAGGCTGCTGAACGATGTTTTCGGGGATTTGTAAATGGGCTGTTCTCTTGTATAAGTTCGCTGATGTCAGTCATTCTGGATGGAGTGCTTTATAGCTTACTTAGCTTAACTGGGGCTACCCTGCCTGTTAAAATGTCACATGGATAAAAGAATATGCTGACAGTTCTGACAAGATTATCACTGCGGTATAAAATCACTTCCTGGATACTTGTACATTCCAAAAATCTATTTTGATCTGTCTTTTGAGCTTGAGTGAACAGCAATAATTCATCCAAGCAAGAAGGGTTTTATTTTATTTTTTTAATAAGAGAATGGACAAAAAGTGTGCTGGCGGGATTTCCCCCCTATACTTAATTCAACTATTTTAACCTTATTTTTTTTTGTAGCCCTTCACCCAGGATTCCTAGAGCGCCTTACAAATATTATTATATTATTACAAATTTGGAAGACAGAGACTATCCCAGTAATAATATTTGTAAGGTTAAAATAGTTTAAAAAATAATATCTGTTCAAAAGTAAACAAGCCTTGACACAATGAAGGAATGTATGGTGAAAATGAGGGCATTTAGTGGAGATGGCTAAATTCTTTGATTGGAGAAATGTCCACATTTATGGCTGACTTGGAAGTCCCTTAGAGACAATCTTGCACCAAATAGAAAAGGGGGGAAAAAGCACTTATGATTGGTGGTTTTGATGATTAGAAAAAAAAACTGGTTAGCTGAAAAACTGAGCTTTTTTTTTGTAATCAGAAATCATCTTAGAATTGTAAGCTTCTTTCTATTTTTCTAAATTCTTTCTTTCTGAACTTTTACTTTGTTCCTCTTTCTTTGCTTCCTTTCCTCTTTACCAGTTTGTGTTCATTTTCTTTGCTTTTGTAAAACTTTTAATTTTACATACACAGAGAGACAGAGACAGAGACAGAGACAGACGGAGGGAGGGAGAGAGAGAGAGAGAGAGAGAGAGAGAGAGAGAGAGAGAAGAGCAAAAAGAAGAAAAAGGCCAAATGCAGTCAGTTTAAGCGTAAGATGTTCATAGAGGACTTATCTATGGGCGACTACATACATATGATTCTCTTAACATCATATAGAGCAATAGAGCATAGAATAATAGGGTGGGAAGTGACCTTGTCAGTCTGCTAGCTGGAACAGGAGACCCTATACCACCCTGGCCAAATCCAGTCTATTCCAGAAAACCTCCAGCAACAGAGTCCCCACAAGCTGTTCCACTGATTAATTGTTCTCATTGTCAGGATATTTTCTCCTTAGTTCTAGGTTGGATCTCTTTTAATGGTCTTCCACTCATTACTTCTTGTCCTGCCCTCAGGTGCTTTGGAGAGGGTGGGGTGTCACGCCCTCACTCCTCTATTAAAGTAAAGGTTCCCCTCACACATATGTGCTAGTCTTTTCCAGCTCTAGGAGGTAGTGCTCATCTTCCTTTCAAAGCCAAAAAGCCAGTGCTGTCTGAAGACATCTCTGTGGTCATGTGGCCGCTGGCATGACTAAATACCAAAGGTGCACAGAACGCTGTTACCTTCCCATCAAAGTGGTCCTTATTTTTCTACTTGCATTTTTACATGCTTTCAAACTGCTGGTTTGGCTTCTTCTCCATTACGCTTCTCTATTACAGCACCTCAAATATTGGAAGATTGCTATCATATCACTCCTGGTCTTTCTCTTCATGAGTCTGGGTGTACAGTACCTAGTTATCTCAACCTTTCATTGTATGGTTTAGCCTCCAGACCCCTTATCATCTTTATTGCTCTTCTCTGCATGCTTTCTAGGGTCTCAATATCTGTTTGTGTGTGTGTGGCTTTTGGGACTTTTGTTTTTCCCTGTCACCCCTATTTTCCAGATTAGTCAATGAGAAGGAAAACAGTTTAGGTACCATGATGGAATGGTTGCCAGCTAAGTGCTTGTCAATGACACTCCAAAGCAGTTGTTTGTTCAGGAGAAATGATGAAATAGCCCTTCTTTTCTGTTTCCCCTTGGTTGCAGTTGAGAGAGTGCCAAAGACAGGTACTTTCTTAGCTGAAGTGATAAATTAACTGAAAGCATTGTTGCTATACTTTGCTAAGTCCTCCGGAAATGTATAACCTTGCGTTTCCAAATTTGAAGGGGGAGGAGGGGAAAAAACCTTCAACTGCAAAGGGGAAAGGAAGAGGCAATGATTAATTTAGCTACGGATTCCCCACTCCAGTTTTGCATAGAAGACACCAAAGGCGATTAGAGCCATTGTCATACACTAAGTAGCCTTCTATAGCAATGTCTCTATTTAATTGTTTATCAATTTTTTTACATAATCCCTCTGATTCTTAGTGGGTAGAAATACAAATAAAAACAAAGCAAAAGCACTATTGGAAACAAAATGAAAACAAGGTTGAAATGTTAAAGAGTTAAAACAGTTGGGAAGAATGCCCTCAAGATACCAAACACCCCCAAGGTTGCATGACACTCTTTTACCTTGGAAGAGTCAGATCTTGATGCTCTTCTGGGAGGCCAGAATGGAGATGCATCTCATATCTGGAGGAAGATGGGGGAAGGAGCAACCACAGAGAAAATTCTCTTCCTAGATTATTAAAAGATTTGAAGTCTACATTTTTAAGTTAAGATACAATGCATTATTATTATTATTTAATTTTGGAAGTGATATTAATCCACATAATTCTGCATATGCTTGCAACTTCCATATCATAAAACAGTTACAGTCCCAAAGTTCAAATACTGTATGTTGGTTGTGCTCCTTGATGCTGATATGAAGGGAAAAGCAAGGGAAGAAAGAACAATCACAAAATTTTATTGAAAAGAAGGCCATATCATAGTCAATGTGTGATTAATATTTTCCTCATAAAGCACATGGCTTTCTGAGCTAAATCAAGTGCTATGGCTGACAGACCATTAAGTGAACATTTAATGAGGCAAATGCTGAAGGGACAATTTAACACAGGAAGAAACAAGAAGAAAAGGACATAGAACAATGTTATTTCAAACGTATGAACCCATTTAAAAGAGTTGGGTCATGACTTCAACTACTTTGAGAAATTAGCACCTGAAAATGTCTAACAAAAACTTAAAGAAACTCTGTGTGTGTGTGTGTGTGTGTGTATGTATGTATACGCATATGTATTGTATTGTATTGTATTGTATTGTATTGTATTGTATTGTATTGTATTGTATTGTATTGTATTGTCATGTCATGTATGTTACTTTGCTAATATGATAGATATACTCAGCTACCTGGAAATTCATCTTTTTATACATGGAATAATTCTCAATACTTCAGTTAGTCAGATATCTGGTCAGTTTTTGAGTTATAAGTAATTATTCATATTTCCTTATTTTCCTTTCTCATAGAGTGGTGGTCCCAGATCAAAGCTTCTGTTAATGAATAGAAATCCTTCCATGGATGGCACCGGTGTGAAGAAGGCTTTAAGGTAGGTGACATACTCTTATTTTCAAGTGTATTCTTCATTGAATGGGTTTCACTCATTGTTTGCATCTTGTAGAAAAGAACACATTACACAAATGGCCTGAAGCCATAGTTTTTGAAAGATTTTATAGCTCTTAAGATTGGCAATAGGCTGCTAAAGGTTGCACTAGCTGCTTCCTCAATGGTGAAATATAACCTGCAAATAAATGCAGAATTTACAGGTCCTTGAGAAATTCATAATTATATATTCTTGGACATTCTGATACTTAAGGACATTTTACTGTCCATCTTTCCCTACTTATTTCAACTGTTTTTATAGCAGCAAAGTTCACGAAACTACAGAAAAGATAAATCAGCATTTTTTGCCCTTAACCAAAATTTAGAGTTACAACTTTGCTTTCAGAAAATAAAATAAAAACATCTTCAGGACTGAATATTTGTTTAGCTTATCTCAGCTCAAGTGATGTTCTATTTTAATTAAAAACAAATCAGGACAAGAATCAACACGGCTATTTCGAGGGAAAACACAATGGGCAGTATAAGTATTTGAATGCTTTCCAAATAGCAACTCAGATTCATTTTTCCATGGGTAATTTTTAAACTTCTTCCTAAACAATGTCACAGATGTTACCTCACGGAGGCAGCTGATGTCTTTGTGTTTTGAAAGTTTTGGTTTTTTTTAAAAAAAAATCTCTCTGCAGACATATAAATGAAATGCATAGGTATGCAAAAACCTAGAATTTATTTTAACCTTTTCTGAACTGTAGATACTTTCACTTTCTCAGAATTTTCTAAAGCCAGAGTTAACTTGATTTCTTCCAGCATCAGCAGAATAGTACAATCCCCATCATCATCTGCATTGAACATCTTATTTTTTTCAGACTAAGGGTTCCATGTGATGGATTTGTACCAGGTTTTGGATAAAACGTGTGGGATCAAAACATTTTTAAGTTTTCAATTTAATGAAAATGGGAGCTTTGACAGTGTTGCATCTTTAAATAAAATGTAAAGTTGAAATTGTGTTAAATGCTGAAAAAAGACACCCAGAATTTCAGCAGAGGAGAAGATGGAGTTCTAAAGACTACCACAGTATTATTGTGAATTGCATCTAAGCTAGGAAATGGCTATTTAAATTATCTTGTTATGTCAGACAGTATGGAACTCATTTATAGATTAATGTATAACAAAAATTATGTGTGCCCTGTTCTTCCTAAAAATCAAGGCAGTTAAAGTTTGGGGAAAAAAATAGAATATTCAATATTTGAGACTTCTGTCTACCAAGATGTCTAAATTCTTTCAGCGTTAGTAAAACTGAGATTTAAATGTTAAAGTCTGTTATTATACATAACATATGTAATGTAGGTTTATCTATCCACTACTTCATGAAGAGCATGAATTCAATTCAAGTTGCTGTCTATAAAGATATTTTGGACTTTTAAACTTTGTCGTTTTAAACTAGAGTTGCAATTCGTGTGTTGATTGGCTAACGATAAATAAATAAGTGCTAGAAGATTTCAGCAAGATGGAACCCGACTATAAATGGGCTGAAGGAATTTCATTAGAGACTTTGTTACTCTTTGAGTGGATAATTTAATTTAGGATTTAAGCCAGTTCCTGTCCCTAGAAGGAATTAATAGATGTTCAAGGTAGTTTCATAATGCCTACCAGAACTGAGCATATACTTTTTCAAGTTTACTTTAAAACTTTAAAATTGAGGAAATGTAATTTGATTAACAAAATATTCTAAGTGATCTTACATTTAGGAACAGGCTAGCATATATCTGCAGTTTTATATGGCAAATGAAATTCTGATAGGACTTGAACAAATCCTTTACTATGTCTTATAGAAATAATTCTAGGTATTTGAAGCCATTTAGGATAGAGTTCAGGATCCATCAGTTACTAATGTCATACCAAGATATGGCATCTAAAGCACATGGCCATTCTTTCCTCTTTATTTTCTAAAAGCATATGTTTTTAATTCTGTTACCCATATTACATAAGGCTACAATTCATTTGTTTACTGCAACTAACCCTCTGAAGGCCAGTGATGAAATATATAAGCATGGTTCTTTATCTTAAATTTATGTTGCTCATGGTAAATTAATCTACTCTGTTTGTTAGAGAGGGGAAGAAAATGGTTAGAATATTATGCCTGCCTACATTAGTTATATTCTGATAATATTAACTTCTTAGAATTTGGTGTCTGACCTTTTAAGGGTTCAAAGCTTTTTATCAGTTAGCAGGATTATTAAAAGTAAATGATTTTCAGATTAATTTCCATATCAATAATGAAGATGTCCTTTCTAATTTATGCAGAAGAGCTTGATGTAGAATCCTTATTTATTTGGTGTCTCATATTTTAATAGAGTCCAGAGATAAACTTGGCTGGGGGAAAAATCTGTCTAAATCAAGTGAACGAATCTTTTGGTTATCAAATTAATAACTTCATTGATGCCATCAGTCTTCCATTCTCACTCTATTACATTCTGAAAATTCGTGTTCAAATGGCATAGCAAACAAATTTAAATGAGATTTCCATTTTATAAAAATAGGACTGATAAGATTGGAAGAGGGGAAAGCAATTTTATTCCAATGAATTATTTTTAAGTGATTAAAATGACGTATTCCATTAACCATAAAAAAGGAATTAAAGGACATTGGTTTATGAGCAGACAGTCATCTGGAGACCTTCGCAACCCTGCCTGATTCTACCTGTAATAATTGTGCGATAGAAGTTCAGGGTGTCTCATTCAATATTTCTTTTCTTTTTAAAAGCCACCACTCTCATCAACATAATGATTAGAATGTGACAATGAAGGGGCTAGAATAAATTATGTTTTGTTTCCAGAGAGGACAAGCTAAATGTTTTAAATGGTTGTTTCATCCAGTGAATGCCAGGAGCTTTTTAAATAGAATGCTCAATGATTTAATTTTTTTTTAAATTAAAACTCATCAAGCTCATCAAGAAGAGCAAATAATCATATTCACCAATTCCTATTTGCTTTATTGAATGTTTCAAAATGCCCAGTTGGAAGACAGATATTTTAGGATCCATTTTCCAATTTCCTAAAAAACTTCCATCTAAGCAGAAGCATCAGTTCCTTACCTCATTTTAGAATTTGGGTCTGGATTTTTTTCCTATGAGTTGTTATTGCTAAAAAGTTGCCAGAGTTCTTCTGTGGAGTTCTCCATCCCAAGAACATCATTCTATTATCCTGGGAGAAATTTCTCCCTGGTATCTTCTTCTCCTGAGATTTCACGGGAACATGGGAAGCCAGGGAAAAGTCAATTATATAATGAAAAATGGTTCATTCACAACAGTCCTTCATTCTCCGTATAATCACAGTAAATACAAAATTCCACACCAGAGAAATTTTTGGATCAGTTTCTTATATGATTTGCCGCGGACTGGATTTAGGGTAAACTACATGTTTTGTCTGAAGTTTATCTAGGCAGTATATGTTATCTTGCATTTCTTTTCTAGTTCAGTTATTCAATTTGATATGAAAGAGAGAGCAAAAAATTAGAGATGAATAAAGTGGACTGCATTTTTGCATGTGTTTAGTTATTGCACTTAGGAGTCACTCTGGGCCATATAGTATTATTTTGTGCCATGTGTTTCCTGGCTGGTATATGATTGATTTGGTCTGAATGGACATGGGTCTTCCTGCTTTCAATTCATATGTGATTGATCAGGGTCAATGTCAGATTGGAAAACATCTCATAAAAAAAATCTCTGTTCAGACTAAGCCAATTGTACACCAGCATGTGGCCAAGATATCCATGATGGAGTTTTAAGTGGCTCTTATGTGTCCTTTGCCCATTTGATAATAATGGATACTCTCTGTCCAGAATGTCAGAATATTCATGAAATGACAGAGACATGGGTACCAAGATCAGCCAATGGGAATTGAATTGGGGGCTGAGCTTGGAAGGAATCTGGGCATGGCTTAGCTTTGTGCTCTCAGCTCTAAACTGAAACTAGTCTCTGCTCTGATCTCTGAAGCTGCTGCTTGTGTTACGTTGGAAGAATCTACTATTGGTATTGTAAATTATACTCATATTATTATGTATATAAAGAAGTTAATGAATCCTGCTGAATCAGTCATCTGTATGTGCTTTCTGGTTTTGAATTTCTGCTGCAAAATCTAACACAGAGCTTAAAATTCCTGAATTCAATTCCAGAAGGAAAATCTAGAGTGTTTGCTTCAGACCTATATATCCTGTTGATGAATGTGAGCTTGTTGAGCATAGGAAAACATGACCAGCACATATATCTATAGCTTGTTATCTTTCTTACATTTATTTATTTATTTATTTATTTACTTACTTACTTACTTATTTAATATGCTGCCCATCTCATGGTTCGAGGTGACACTGAGCATGTTTAGCATGTTTAGCAATAGCAATAGCACTTATATACCACTTCACAATGCTTTACAGCCCGCTCTAAGTGGTTTACAGAGTCAGCCTATTGCCCTCAACAATTTGGGTCCTCATTTTACCCACCTCAGAAGGATGGAAGGCTGAATCAACCTTGAGCCTGGTGAGATTCGATCTGCCAAATTGCAAGCAGCTGGGTGCAGCAGAAGTAGCTTGCAGTACTGCACTCTAACCACTGCGTCACTCAGGTTTAGTAGCTTTGACCAGATTAAAAAAGAAAAATCATGGTGGTGACATGATGGCTATCACCCAAGAGGAAGAGGTAGAATTCTTAGATTTTTTTAAAATATAAATATAAAGATAAGTTGGTTATTGTTAAGCCTGTGTGAGATTTAATAACTTTATTTTACTCATTTGCTTTTGTCCATGTACGGTCGCACCAAATATTGTTGGTAGCTTATGGCATACTCCTACAGTAGATATTTAGGTCTCTGGCTATGTATTATTGTCTTGCTTGTGTCACACAAATTCACACCCTGTGGGGGTGATTTCTATCCTGCCTTTACTCAGAAAGTCTAAATAGAATATGTAGCACAACAGCCTCTATTTTTCTTCACAACAAGCACCCTATCAAATAGGTAAGCTAAGTGATAGCCATTGGCTTAGTTGCCCAGTGAATATCATTGGATGAATAGGTTTCTTCTGTTCCAATTTCACATCTTAACTATTACATTATACCTGCAAGAGGAAAACTTATTTATGCATGCACAAAAGGAAGACATTGTCGTCTTCATCTGGAGCAACTGAAATGAAATAATGGAACATAAAAGTCAGGCTCACTAAAGAAGCCAAAACATTACTTTGAAGCTGAATGCTACATTTCCAATTGCAACTTCTATTATTCAGCACACTGCTAGATGAGTGGATTTGCTGACATTTGAAATCCAAAGAACTGTGCCTCACAAAAACCAGTTGTTCACTTATATGCTAATTTGGAACATTTCAAGTACTGTGCTACTTTTCCTCCCGAGACATTGCATATCTTAAAAGCCAAGAGAGAACAAACACTGAGATAAATAAAATAAATTAGTATCCATTAAAACCCCATTAAAAATCATCTTTTTTATGAAAAAGCCCTCAGATATTCCTTGATACCAAAGATCAGCTGAGATGAAAAATCATTAAAAGAATAAGTTCTGTACCTGCATAGCACATTGCTTAGCTCACATCTGCAATAATCAGGTTACTTTTCATGCATTATTTACTTCTTTTATGTATCTTCTACCTAAGGTCTAGTTTAGATGAAACATTTGTGTAAATTTCCCTCCCTCCTAAACTTTATTACACATATTGCTGATATCAACCAGGTACAGCTCTGATATCCCTGTGTTTGGAGTGAAAACTGAATCACGGACAAGCAAGATCGCCAATCAAGTTAGAATCCCAGCTGCCCCCAGAATTGACAATTAATAGCCTATATAGAAATTATTAAAAAGGGGTGCATCAGTTCCTGTGAGGTAGAACAGGCTATGGGATTCCCTCTCTTTTACAAATAAATATACCGCTTCATTCCAATGATGAATCTTAAAACAAATCAGAATCCAGGCTTTTCTTTTAACTTTCCTTTAATAATTGTGGATGCTCATTGGATAAGAATACTTTCCTTTCCAGAAAAAAGAACCACATCAGCTCTGTTACTCAATTTAATAAATCATTAAGAGCCATGGTGGCACAGTGGTTAGAATACAGTATTGCAGGCTAACTCTGCCAACTGCCAGCAGTTCGATGTTGACCAGCTGAAGGTTGACTCAGCCTTCCATGCTTCCAAAGTTGGTAAAATGAGGAGCCAGATTGTTGGGGGCAATATGCAGACTCTGTAAACCACTTAAAGGGGGCTGTAAAGCACTGTGAAGGGGTATATAAGTCTAAGAGCCATTGCTATTAAAGAATCAAGCAGAGAAGACTCAGAAATGGTCAAATGGGTTTCGAAATTGGGATACGTTTAGTAATTCACATCTGAGTTCAGCTCTGTTTAGAGAATGTGCTACTGAGCATAAGCAGAGTTGTGTTCAACTATAAATGAAGTTCATTTGTTTTTTATTTTCACATATTGCGTGACTTTTGATATTTGGGAAATTTGTATTTTTTAAATTTTTGAATTAACATGTTAGATCAATGCAGTAAATTGTGGGTTATTCAGCAAATAATGATGCAGCAAATCATCACGTTTCAGTATGCAGACCTACTCACATTTCATGTTTTCTATTTTACATTCTTGCAAAATTTTGGTGGATAGGTAATAATTCCTTTACCAACATTATTTTATTTTACACTCTTTGTTTACTGAACAAAAAAATCCCCAGTAATAATAATATATATTTATATCTTCCTAGTAATCTACACTTATTTTTTTTTAATTGCCAAAGGCTCCGTTGTCACCAAATATATAGCTACAGTATAGTTTGTATCAAAGCAAACCCAATTCATTAGTTGGTTATCTTCATGCATAATTCTATGCATTTACAATTAAAGAGTCACTTTTAAAAAGTATGTAGATAGTTAGTGCTTTCTATGGTCAAATATAATTCAGAAAATAGCTTAGTTTTTGCAATCTTCTGACTTGGGGGTGAGAATTCCTTTAAAACAATTGATGGTTTTTACAGGAAAAATGCAAATGATGCATTTAATTTAGTAGTTTCAAATCAAAGCTAATACTGTACAAAGGTTGCTAAACAAATACAAACTTTTTCAAGACTCACAGTTCTCAAATACACTGAAAGACATTTTAAAATATATAGTTCAGCAGTTTAGTTTTTGCAATCTTCCAATTTTTTAAAAAAAACCCTTTAAAGCAATTAGTTCTTACTGAAAAAATGCAAAGGATGCATTTAACTTATTAATTTCAAATAAAAGCTAGGACTGTACAAAACTTACCAAACAAGTACATACATATGAACTGCTGCAAGACTCACAATTATCAAATATAACTTTTAAAAAATATCATAGGAAATAAAAAATGATAAGAAGAGGCAGAGAGAGTAATCCAAACAGTGAATGCTGCACAAACAATGAAAACATTCTGCCTCACATTACAATATTCTCTCTCTCTGACGAAGAAGGAATGTGGAGATAGCCTTGGTAGACATATTTTGATAGAATTCCTAGGAAAGAGGGAATACATTCCACAGAAACAAGAAATAATTCAGTTCAGACAGTTTGTGTGAGAGAAAGAGGGTTAAGATAGCTCCTCCTTAATAGTTCCCAGAGTATTGCTTTATGTGGCTGAAAGTTTGCTTTAATTTGGCAAGATTCTGTCTATGGGTGAGGAACAATAAAGAAATCTGCTTGGAACATATCTTTCTTGGTGTTTGGAGTCTGACATATAGTTAATATGTGAGAATTGTTTCAGAACAAGGAGTTCTCAGCTTATTCACCATTGGTACAGATTTCAAATGTCAAAATCAACATTCTGACATCTGCTAGGAAGCTCAGAATGGAGTGGTTTCCAGATTGGAACTGTATCTTTAGATCACAGTGAATATACTTACACTTTCAGCCTTGTTTCTGTATTAATCTGTCTTTGTATTGAAGCATCAAGAATAAGAAGGGACAAATATATCTTGCCTTCTTATTCTTGATGCTTCAATACAAAGACAGATTAATACAGAAACAAGGCTGAAAGTGTAAGTATATTCACTGTGATCTAAAGATACAGTTCCAATCTGGAAACCACTCCATTCTGAGTTTCCTAGCAGATGTCAGAATATATCTTACAAGATATATTTGTAGACAGGATCTTACAACATGGTCCAGGGACATGTATATTTGCCTTCTTTCGTGACAAATATCTCTCTCAAGTTTGTTTTCACTTTCTTCTCTTGCAAATCTCAGAACTATTCCCATGCAATCATGCATAGATTTTATGTGCATTTATTCTAATATGCTCATGTTTCTGATATTTCTTAATATATATATACACTGTAGGTTTCAAGTAATTTTGTACAATGTGTTGAACTTTCTGCACATATTTCCTGTATATATATCCTTAATATACTGGTGTAAGCATATTTTTCCCCATTTATATTACCATAGAAGTAAAGCAGCAGATTTTAGCTCATAGCTGCATTTTAGGAAATGCAATTTAAGGCTAATTTAATATTAGAAAGAGAATGAAAATAATTTCTTCCCTACCCTTTTTTCAACCTCAAGAATGTTATGACTGAGTTCAATAGGATGCCGAGCCATGATTTCCTTAAAAATGATTTACTAAATCAGTAATAAAAGGCAAATCAAACCACTCTATTGATTCAAACTAAATTGTTTGAATGAGACATTCATTCAGAATTAGTGCTACTTGTTCTATTAAACAAGTTGCTTCTTTCCCTAAACATGTGTTGTTTGCAAAATGCATGGAATGCCAGCTGTAAGCTCTATTCTGGTGGGCTTAACAGTAATGATGACAACTCTAACAAAGGACTTTTTATTTTTACATTAATAAGAAGTCTTACCGACCAAATATTCCTTTTCAATGGAAATAAAAAGCAGATTTGCAAATAAATGATTGCTAAGTGCATTAGGCTCACATAGAGGAGCTTGTTGTTGACAGAACATTGCACACATTTGTCAGAAGTGTGTATTGAAAGGTGCCAGAACGATGGGTTCTGCAGTAAAGATAAGGGCTTTTCAGTATAACAGAGTACGTATTATTTTATTTAAATGGCAAGATTTCCCCCTCCCCTTTCACTTATCTACCAGTTGTACATCCAAAGTAGCCTGTAAATCATTCCAGTCACTTGAATTATTCTAATCTACTTTGGAATAAAGTATCATCTTAGCCGACAAGAAGGTATTTTGCTGTATACACAGTCCCTTTCCTTGCTTCAATCACAGCTCATTGTTATGGGAATTTAGAAAGCTGCAAATCTTTCTGCTGCTTGCTAGGAATCATTACCTTTAAGAAAGGACAGCAGAACAAAGGAATAATATGCTTAATAAGGCATAGTAAGCTGGAAGTGATATCATGAGCTCAAGTGGAAGATAACATGGCTGAATCAGACTGTAAGCTGACTATAATAAGTGAACCCCTTCTTCTCTGAGGGGCTGTGAGAGAGAAGAGGGGGGTTGACTTATTCTTCAAAGTACCTGAGAGTAAGACAAGAAACAATGGGTGGAAGCTTGTTAAAGAGAGACCCAATTTGGAAATGAGGAGGAATTTCCTGACAGTGGAACAGCTTGCCTTTTAGAGTTGTGGGTGTTCCATTGCTAGAGATTTTCTAGAAAAGATTGGACAATCCTTTGTTTGGGATGGTATAAGATCTCCTGCCTTGGGCAGGGTGTTGGACTAGAAGACCTCCAAGGTTCCTTCCAACTTTATGAATCTATGAGATTAATTCTGTGAAACTATAAGTTGCTAGACCTATTAGTCTCATTCAAGCATTGAGTAGCAGAAGAAAAGAAGGTGGGAGGAAACTAAATCACTCTATTTGTGGTTAAGTATTATGATTATGGTATGGATTGTGTGTTTTTGGAAGACAGCACAGTATTGGTCAGATAGCATTGTTGGAAACACAGAAGCAGAATGTCAATATATTAATCTTCACCCAACATAGATTCCAGTGGTTCTTATTTAAAGCTGGGATGTCTCTGATCCTTGTGAAAATATTCTTTATGCATTATTTTTATTATTAAATGTATATGCCACCCACTTCACTATCCAAAGCAATTGTTTCAATATATATTGTCTGGTATATAGCTGTAAATATTTTGACTGACAATATAATTTGAGTTTGATTATGGAACAACAGGATTAAGTCAAATATTTCTATATATTCAAGGATTATGAGTCAACTCCATTTTGACTGAAGCAGGGCATTATAAATTACAGCTTATAATGCAGCCAGCCCTAGATTCTAGAACAACATCAAGAATACAACCCTTACACATTCCCGAAGAACATGACACAAAACATACTTGGAACAAAATCTATGAGAAGAAAAGTACTGATGCAAATATCAACAATTTCCTCTTTTTCATTCATTGGTTGTATCTTGAGCCATGGTGGCGCAGTGGTTAGAATCCAGTACTTCAAGCTACTTCTGCTGGCTACCGGCTGCCTGCAATTTGGCAGTTCAAATCTCACCAGGCTCAAGATTGAATCAGCCTTCCATCCTTCCTCAACTCAGATTGTTGGGGGCTGTAAAACACTTAGAGAGGGCTGTAGAGCACTGTGAAGCGGTATATAAGTGCTATTGCTATTGCTATCTTGGAAACTGTTATTTGTTGTCAAATTGTTGCCCAGTTATTGGGTAGAAGTGACCAAATACTACAGTGCTCGGCTAGAGTGAGGATATGCTAACTGACTTATAGTTTACCACACCTGACATTCAATGTTAGGCCCATGTAGATTTTTGGCAGGTGCTCTAGTAGAAAAGCCAAACAGTTACCAAATCTCTGGGGAAGATGCAGGTGCTGAATGGATGCTAAGCGTCCTTCAGCTGGAAACTCACTCTTTCAAGGTTAAAAGTGATTGTCATGCATATCCAATATGTATGGCTGAGCTGTCTAACTAGAAGCAATGAAGAAATAAAGATTGCTTTTATCCATCTGGGTGCATCATGAATAGTGAAATGAGCTGGATGCTCCCTTTCAGCCACCGAAGAGCATGATCTAGAGCAATTAGAATCAAATGAAGTCAGTTTTGCAGAGGAAAAAGGGCTAGAGGAATTTAGAGATTTTTTCCTTGGTTGAATTAGGAAATTCTATTTTGCAAGCACCATTTGTTGTAGACCTCTTTCAATCTAGGTCACATAACATGAATTATAAGTCCATGATCTCCAGAGCTTTGGCTACTGAGCATAACTGGAAGGTTGAAAACATGTTATGGGAATTCTTAGAATGTCCATCTTAGCATTGGGATCAGCTTGGAAAAAATTACACAGATGCCCATATGCCTAGGTTACTCAGCATAAAACTTTATTACATTTTATCTCATGATGTGAAAACAGACTATTGGGCTAGAGAAGCCAAGATTTATACAGTCACATTTAAATGAACCCAGACATGATTTAAGGAGAAAACATCTAGGAGAAGTTTCACCCCCAATGCTCTGTGTGTGCATGCGTGTTGTGTGCCTTTTTCCTCCCACTCCATGTGTCAAATGTCACATCTCCTCTCTCTTCTGAAGCCCTTTTCCTAATTAAAAAGAAAATTGTCTGCTGTCATTTTTTTTTAAAGGCAAGACAAAAGAATGCAAGATATATTGAAATAAGTGCCTATTGCTAAAATGAAAAGCTCTTCCATAATTGAAAGGTGCGAGTTGACATGACTCTGCAAGCACACAAAGGGAAGGGCAAAAAGAAAGACAAAGGAAAGCAATATTCATTAAGGCTGCTCTGTCTTAAACGGCACCTCCACAATAACAGTATTTGGAAGAACTGGCATTTTTCCATTATGAGGTTGGGTTAGTTCATCAGAGATTTCCACTTTCTTTTCTATGTTTCCTTGAAACTTGGCTGGGAGGTGGGCAACTTGGGTTGGATAGCTTTGGGACCTCAAAACCTTTTGTCGAGTTTCTTTAACACTTTATGCATTATTGTACTCTTAACCCCTTTGTGTGTTTCTATAATTCACAGAATATAAATAAAGTCCAATCAATCAATGACAGCTAATCCTAATAGATAAACGTGTCCAGGATTCTAACCTTGGAATTTATATATGTTTAGATAATTTTATTAGATTCCTTGGCTAACCATGGAGACCTATGAAAAGGTAAAATCAGAAGTTATTGAGGAATAGATCTGAAAGAGATTTACCTGGCTTGAATTTAATTATTAACCATTTCAATCTTGGGTTCCATGCATGAGTATCCCTTTGCATTAAATAATTTCTGTACATATAAAAAGTATGTCTTGGGGAGAACAGTAGGAATTTACATTCTCACAAGCATATTTTATTATATTGGGGTAAACTGAAATATAATATTCTCCATTCTGAAGTATGAAGTGGAATGGCTCATTGTCATTTTATCTGCCAGTAATGCATTGTATCTATTTATATACTTCCATTCTTCCTTTCATTGCAAAAAGCCCCACACAAACTGTTTTTGCAGCAATGAGAACAATACAGAAAAAGAATTCCATGCTAAACTGATAACATGAGATTTATAGACCAGTAAGAGAATAGCAAAAGGCAAAACTTGACTCTTTTACATGAATATTAAAGGATTCTAAAATGTGGAAGAACATGAGGGATCAGATCTGCTACGTGGAAAAAAATACATAAAAATAATACTAAAAAAAATAGCATGGACAAAATTGGATTACTTTCATATTGGCAAGAAACAAAATCATTAAAAGTTGAGTTGGCTGGAAGAAGTCCTTGCTTTTACCTTCATGCAATTAGCAATAATATGTTTCTTTGTATACAACTTTCAGGAACCATCTGAATGGTTTCATGGTTATGGTACCAGACTAGAAAAATGAGAGGCCATGAGTTCTAGTCCCATTTCAATCTTGAGGCCAGCTGGCTGACTTGGGCCAGTCACTTTCTCTGAACTTGCAAAGCCAGGTTGGTCTAGAATTAAGATGCTAGACTAGGAGCAAGAGAGACCCAAATTCTGGTGCCCTCTAAATTACAGATACTCAGGGGTGACCTTCAAATAGCTACCTTCTCTTAGCCTTAGGAAGGAACAATGGCAAACCACTTCTGAAAATCTTGCCAAGAAAATTGCAGAGGCTAATCCTGGCAGTTTCTAGGAGTCAAGACTGACTCGAAGGTGCCTATACAAAGAAACCTAAACAAACTTTCAGAAATATAGTTTTCTTTATGCAACAATTCACAGTGTGGTGTGAAGTCTATACCACTTTTCCCTTATATCCTTATTTTGTGAGAGTCCTTTCCAAGTGTATGTTGATATTGGTTGAGTTGGGAACAATAGATGTTATAAGATGTCATATGTTACTCTGGTTCGTGTATTGCTGGTTCTATATTACTGGACCAGAACATGAAGAAAGAAATACCTGGTATTCTTCTTTTAAATCCTAGTTTGATTATTTTCTCCATCAGTATTTCAAAGTTAGGGACAGAGAAATCAAAACTAGTCAATTTCTCCTCCACACGTAATTTTTCAGGTTGTTTGAAGAAGATTATAAATTCAATGCTACTTCATCTCCATTCTGAAACAGCTCCACTGATTGCTTGGATGCTTTCCAAGCCCAAATCAAGGGTTTGACTTTGATATACAAAGTTAAGGAAAATCCAATTACTTATATAATAGGACTACAAAGTGCCTATAGAACTGAGGCAGGACATTCCCAAATGCAATTTTTAAATTATTTTTATTACAGTTTATTTGGGCTCTTTGAAAAGATTTAGAGCTTTCCCTCCCTTTTTAATGCTAAGTCTCCTAAAGTTACTTTGGAGGAGTTGGTATATAAAATAAAGTAAATAAAAGTAACTTAAAGAAAATAAATATTTTTAAATGGAGATTACATAGAAATAAAACTCAATTTGATAATTTTCAGATAAGATACTACGGACCCCTCACATCCTGGACATAAACTGTTTCAACTGCTTCCCTCAGGGTGCCACTGTCGGGCATTGCATGGCAAAACAACTAGATACAAAAACAGTTTTCCCAACTCATGCCATGACTCTACTTAATACCTAATTCCCACAGGAATATCTTATGTCTATGAATATTTACCCATGTACTAGGGCTGTATTACTATTATCCTTGCCATCTTTCCTACTGCCTTCTCCTATTGGTATCTTCAAATTATATTACTTTGCTGTTCGTATGTACACTGAGAGTTTATGTACCAGAGACAAAATCCTTGTGTGTCCAATCCACTTGGCCAATAAAGTGCTCTATTCTTAAAAAAAATTACAGTTAAAATGAATGCCTTCATTATGGGTCAAAGAAACATCACTGCATAGCTTCTTTCCCGCCTTCCTCTCAACCTTTTGATAACTAGGATTAATCCCACCTCCTTTAGCAGAGCTTTACAGTGAAAAGTTGATGTACTATTTATTGATTTACAAGCAATCTTTCCTTCTGCACTGTTTTTCCACATGCCACTTTCTCGTAATTTTTGTTTTAAATGAGCATACAAATCTAATCACTACAATATTCATGAAAAAAGGCCCCCCTGTGAGAAGCAATCTTGTTTTCATATGTTGAAGCTTAAGCTGCAAAGCAACTCCATGGGACCCAATAAAAGAGCAAGTATTAGTGAATGGCTTTAAGTCAATATTTGGCTAGGGAACATGCAGCACCCCTCATCCCTGTACACTCCCTATTTTTGTCAATATTTGGAATCTGAAATTACAGAATAAAAGACTTGTACCTTGAGCTGTTAGATAAATAGAACTTCAATTAATTCAACGAGGCTGACACAATTTATGCAGGCAGATGACTTGGCTCTATATTATTGTTCATTGTCGTTATCAAATTTGATTCAGGTTCCTGTTCTTTTGAGCACAATAAACAGAGAAGGTCATCAGTTGCATTGATCTAAGGTTAAAGCTCTTTCATTAAATATTCCATTCATGCAGCTTGATTAAAAAGTGTTTCGGCTTTGAATTCAGCACAGGAAATAAACTTTGTTGAAGCAATTAAACTTTTTGAGGGAGAAGCAGCATATGTTAAAGAACAAAACGGAATTGTTTGTATGAGAGAAAAGCAGGAAGAAACTTATTTTTCCCCTTCCCCTCCAAGTAATTAGTTGAAATAACAAATGCCCAGTTCTGTTCAATTTCCCCCTTTGTTGATCATCTTTATATTAGAAAGGAGGCGAATACTGTAGGTGCAGACATTTTTAAGAAGTTCAAAAATTATTACTTTTAGAAAGCAGTGGCATTTCCCTCATTTCTCATCCAAGAAACTCCTTCAGTTCTGAACTGAAGGAGTTTCTTGAATGAGAAGAGAAACATCTTCAAGGAAAAACAAAGGAAGTCCAACTTCAGAGGATAATTAGGACTGCAGAAAAAACAATTACCTGCCTTCCATCGAGACCTGTATACTGCATGAGTCAAAAAGAGGGCTGGGAAAATATTTACAGACCTCTCACATCCTGAACATAAACTGTTTCAACTCCTTCCCTCAAAACGACACTATGGAGCACTGCACACCAGAACAACTAGAGTCTAGACACAAGGACAGTTTCCCCCCGAAAACCATCACTGTGCTAAACAAATAATTGCCTCAACACTGTTCAACTATTACAAAGTTTGCACTATTATTACTGTTAATCTTCTCATCACTGCTTATCACACACCCCCTCCCACTTGTGAGTGTAGGACTGTAACTTTGTCACTTGTATACTTATGATTTATACTGACTGTTTCCTAATATGATTGATTGCTTATTGTACCCTATGGCTATCATTAAGTGTCGTACCTGATGATTCTTGACTCTTGATGAATGTATCTTTTCTTTTATGTATACTGAGAGTATTTACACCAAGACAAATTCCTTGTGTGTCCAATCACACTTAGCCAATAAAGTATTCTATTCTATTCTATTCTATTCTATTCTATTCTATTCTATTCTATTCTATTCTGTTCTGTTCTGTTCTATTCTATTCTATTCTATTCTATTCTCTATTCTATTTCTATATTATCCTATATTCTATTCTATTCTATTCTATTCTATTCTATTCTATTCTATTCTATTCTATTCTATTCTATTCTATTTCTATATTATCCTATATTCTATTCTATTCTATTCTATTCTGTTCTGTTCTGTTCTGTTCTGTTCTGTTCTGTTCTGTTCTATTCTATTCTATTCTATTCTATTCTGTTCTGTTCTGTTCTGTTCTGTTCTGTTCTGTTCTATTCTATTCTATTCTATTCTATTCTATTCTATTCCTATATTATCCTATATCCTATCCTATCCTATCCTATCCTATCCTATCCTATCCTATCCTATCCTATTCTATTCTATTCTATTCTATTCTATTCTATTCTATTCTATTCTATTCTATTCTATTCTATTTTGAAAAAGCACCTTTGAGATAACCATGACCTGGATGACTGAGAGTCTCCCTAGACATCATGCTTGATTATTTTCATTTTGTGGGATCAGCAAGATGACCAGACTCCAAAAGGAACCTTAGTCTCACTTCCCCAACTGCACATACATGCAAATACTTGATACTGATAATT
Organism: Notechis scutatus; assembly: GCF_049901735.1. Taxonomy (NCBI): domain Eukaryota; kingdom Metazoa; phylum Chordata; class Lepidosauria; order Squamata; family Elapidae; genus Notechis; species Notechis scutatus. The sequence goes on along the minus strand of NC_142017.1, from coordinate 14,265,390 downwards.
TCTGGGAAGCATAAATGTTTTAAGACTTGTCTTGTTGAAAGTTGAAAAGAATTCTGGAAGTCACAATTAAATCATTGGTTGTGCATAAAGCAGCCAATAAATGTTTACACCAAATCAGAAGACAGATCTAAGCCATGACCTCAACTAGCAATGCCTATTAAGGCTCTTAACTCTGTTTCAGATTTTGAAGGGGGGAATTCAGAGCATGATATGAAAAAAGGCGATGTGAGAAACTGTCCAGTGACATTTGGGTCTGGGAAACACCCTTGCCTTCCACTAATTTTTTCTGAGATTCTGTTTAGCAAGTGGCAATTTAAAAAGACACACCTCAATTAGCTGATTTGTTCTATGTTCAATAAATCTAGTCAAAATTCATGTCTGCTGTATATACCTGTATATCTAATAGTTGCAACATTTATTTCAGAATGAGAAGCCCAATAGCATAGTTGAATCATATTTGAAATGAATTCATCACCTTGAAATGAATTCATAATGATAAGAAAATGTTGCTTTTTGATAACTTTATTTTTATCTCTATATTTGTGACATTCCAAAACATTATCCTCTTTCTTCTTCCTTCCTTCCTTCCTTCCTTCCTTCCTTCCTTCCTTCCTTCCTTCCTTCCTTCCTTCCTTCCTTCCTTCCTTCCTTCCTTCCCTCCCCCTCCCTTCCCTTCCCTTCCTTCCCTTCCCTTCCCTTCCTTCCCTTCCTTCCTCCCTCTTCCTTCCTTCCTTCCTTCCTTTCTTCCTTCCTTTCTTTCTTTCTTTCTTTCTTTCTTTCTTTCTTTCTTTCTTTCTTTCTTTCTTTCTTTCTTTCTTTCTTTCTTTTCAAAAGTCATCTCCTGATCCTTACCTCTTATATACTCAACACAACATAGTGACTACATTATCCTAAAACATTGGGTTTAAATAGTGATGGTTGTCAAAAGTAGGATGAAAAAACTAACGACTTATGTGGTGGCATTCATTACTTTCCTCACAATGATTTGAAACAACATAATTTTTGTAGACATTGTGAAAAAAATAACATAGTTGACAGTAGTGTGAGAAGGCTTGGAACTTATTTATCTATTTAGCTGGCAAGTTTAGGTACCACTCATCTCACACTCTGGAATGCACTGCATAAGCTAATAAGGTCCATTTTTGTTAAAAATGAGAGATAAGATATAAGATATTTTCTTTATATTGTATTTAATGTTTCAGGAATACCAAAATTATTTCAATTATTATTCATGATGGGGTCTGATCTCTCATGTTGTCTACTCATGAATACTGATTTATATATTTTAATATAAAGTTTTATTGCTTTTATATTTGAATATTGAAATATATTCCATGCTACTTGGTATAGAAAGATAAATTAAACATTCTCCCTTGATTATCAAACAATGCAGTTGCTTATCAAATTCCTAAAATTTTTGATTTGAATTTGGGCAGGCTTGATAATAATTATCTTAAAACTATTCTAAATATCCCTAATGATATTCAGAAAGAATTAAACAAAAACTCACTTTGGGGTCACTTCAGTCTGTTTTTAAAAACCATTTAACTGAATCATGTGGTACTGAAAGCAGTATTTGTTTGTTTAGTATTTATTTGCTAAAAATTGCATCATTTTGCTTAATGATCTGGGAGCCCTAAATGGTCTTCATGATGTGGTTCATTCACCCTGGGCCTAGTGTAGTCTAAGTTCTGGTTCTCTTCATTTTAATGCTGTTCCTGGAAGCTAGTGTTACTTAGGACAAGGGAGAAGTTAGTTTGGAATGCTATATGTAGAATTCCGCAATTAATGTCCCATTTATTAGGCCTAGATTATATCTGTCTGTCTGTTTCTCTATCATCTATCTATCTATCCATCCATCCATCCATCCATCCATCCATCCATCCATCCATCCATCCATCCATCCATCCATCTATCATCCATCTATCTATCTATCTATCTATCTATCTATCTATCTATCTATCTATCTATCTATCTATCTATCTATCTATCTATCTATCTATCTATCTACTCTCTCTCTCTCATCTACCTACCTACCTACCTACCTATCTGCCTACCTATCCTCAATCTCACTAAAACATATAGTTTCCAGAGCATCCTCCTTAATTACTCACCTATTTCTTTCTCATATACTGTAAATTCTCACTGAAACCTCTCTCAAATATACCCCCCTTTTCAAAGCCCACAAAATGTTACGTTGTTTGAATATATAAGCATCGTTTATTATCTTGTGGCATCATTTCAACATGGATTCAATCACCCACTGAATTATATCAGTTACATCAAGATTGAACAACAGGAAAAAAAAAACCTAGAAAATAGGAAATGTTCAAAAAGCATCTTTTTTTTATGTGACAAACAATAAATGCCAGTTTGTTCACTGCAGCATTTCCTCTTGCCATATGGTTAGACAGCTTTCCTTAGAGAATTCTGTCTCTGTTATAAGGGGCATAAATTAAGATAGGAATTTGTCACTGTATTTATGAAGAACATTCAACCTTAGAGATGGGAGAAGACAATGTTCCCAATTTGGCACCCTACAGATGTGCTAAAATTACGACTCCCTCAGTGTGGTTGAGGCGGGGGGTTGACGATGCGCAGTAGCTGCAGGAATTCCAAGTGTTATAGACCAGAGGCAAGATACCAGCAAGGATAATAGATTTTAAAATTAAAATTGTATTTTAAATCAAAATCTAGTGCAAACTGATTAAAATGCCTCCATGTGCAAGAAGTCAGGGAGCAGGACAGAGTTCAAAAGTACTTTATTTCATACTCCCTAAACACAAAGTCTGATCTGCTAATGGTCAAGGCAAGTTGGCATCAGATAAGAGCTTGTTAGGGAGTTTTGCCATGTTTTACAACCTTTCTTGCCACAGTTGTGAGAAAAATCACAAGACACATCTAGACACGGTGGACAATATGAAAGAGCTTTATTATTAAGCGTTTGCAAAAGGGAATCCTGCTTATAGCAGAAGACATTTTCCCCAGGAAGGCTGGGGAATATGTACAGGTTCAAATATACAGTCTCTGCCCCTTTCCTGGGTTCACAACCTATCCAACTACGTATTTCCCTAAGCCACACCCATTGCATACCACCTGTTTCCCTTTCTTTAGACACTACCCTTGTTCTCATGGCATCTTCCTGCTATGTTCTTCTGAACACAATGGATCATTAACCAGTTCCATTCAGGTCAGAATGACCCTAGCATCTCTTACATTAATTCTCAAGCCAAAATAAAACCCCCCCATGTTCCAGCCAAAAACCTGACATTTACTTTAGAACAAAACATGTTACAAAACAGTACATATTTGTTAGGTACAGTTATATAACCAGTAATCATTGTAAAAAGGTCACATCTTGAACAAAAATGGAGTCCCTTTTGCTTTATACTTCTCAAGTGTAACTTGCAATATATATATATATATATATATATATATATATATATATATATATATATATATATATATATATATATATATATGTGTGTGTGTGTGTGTGTGTGTGTGTGTGTGTGTGTGTGTGTGTGTGTGTGTGCGTGTTTCTCAAATATATATATATTTGTTTTCTGAGGTTCTCGCGGGTATTTGTATGTGGATCTTTGGTTATTCGGGTTTTCTCCCGCGTAAGATTGGAAGTTTCTAGGCAACGTTTCGATGAAGTCTCATTCATCATCTTCAGGCTTCTGTCTTCAGCTCTGTGCTTCTCAGAGTGATGTGAGCTTGCAGCTGCTTCTTCCTTTTAACTGCTAGTGGGGTGTGACTTGATTGGTTGGGGGCTTGGCTGTGTTCTGATTGGGTGGGGGTGTGTTCTCATTGGTTGGGGGTTTGGCTGTGTTCTGATTGGTTGGGGGTTGGCCATGTTCTGATTGGCTGGAGGTGTGTTCTGTTCAGGTGGGGGCTTGGTTGTGCTCAGGTTGGTCTTAGTTACTGGGGATTTGAGCTGGTGAGCTGTGATCTTGCTGTTTGGCTTCGAGTTCGTGTGTGTGCTGCATCTTCATGGTGGGGATCAGTTCGCTTCATGTATGGCTCAGGGGGTTGAAGTGGGTAGTGATGCAGCTGCAGTGCGGCTTCTGGTCTGTGGTCGTGTCTCATCTTCTGTGTGGGTGTGAGTCTGCTTTTTCGTGGAAGTGTGGTGGTGGCATCTTGTGTGGCCCTCGTGGGTGTGGGTCTGGTGTCATTCATCATGTTAGGTACTCGTCTGTTCATGAGGCGGGTTTCCAAATGGCTGGTAAGCAGGAGGCTGAAGCTGAAGACACAAGCCTGAAGTTGACGAATAACCAAAGATCCACATACAAATACCTGCGAGAACATCCGAGATATATATATATATATATATATATATATATATATATATATATATATATATATATGTGTGTGTGTGTGTGTGTGTGTGTGTGTGTGTGTGTGTGTGTGTGTGTGTGTATATATATATATATATATATATATATATATATATATATATATATATATATATGTATATATGTATATATATATATATATATCTCATCACTCTGAGAAGCACAGAGCGGAAGACACAAGCCTGAAGATGATGAATGAGACTTCATCGAAGCGTTGCCTAGATACTTCCAATCTTACGCGGGAGAAAACCCGAATAACCAAAGATCCACATACAAATACCTCAGAGAACCTCAGAAAACATATATATATCGAACAAAGCTGAATGCCATACATACATACATACATACATACATACGTGCGTGCGTGCGTGCGTACGTATGTATGTATGTATGTATGTATATGTTTTCTTAAGTTTTTGCGGTACTTACATGTATGGTATTCAGCTTTGTTCGGGTATTTTCCCACATCATTGTAGTTGTGCTTTTAAAGTTGTAGCAGTTTCGGCAGAATCTCATCTGCCATCATCAGGCTTCTGTATAGTGTTCGTCTGTTTTCAGTTCGACTTTTACAGTTCGACTTTTACAGTTGTTTCAGTTTTAAATTTGGGGCTAGCCTACTGCTGTGCCAGAATGGTTTTTTCTTCATCCTGATTGGTTGGGAGTCTTGGTCTGTCTTTATTGGTCTTGGAGTTTGCTGTGTTCTGCTTGATTGGTGTTTCTAATATCTTCTGTCTGTTTTGTGGCTTTTTTTTTTCTTGATTGGCTGGCAACATTGTGTTCCTGTATTGGAGGCTTTTAGTGCAGCTTGGCTCCGAGTAAATGGACGGCTATCATTTGTTAGGAAGCTAGGTTTCATCTGGGTGCCTGGTTGGGGTGTGTTTGAGCTGGAGGTATCAGGGGGGATCTGTTTGTGCCCAGGTGTTTGCCTGGCTTGTGGTGTGGATATTTTTTTGTTTGTGAGTGCAGGCTTCCAAATAATTGACAGTCTGGTGGAATCATGTCTTCTATTCATGCTTTCAGGTCTTTTTTCAATCTCTTTTCAATTATTTGGGAAAATACCCAAGCAAAGCTGAATACCATACATGTAAGTACCCGTGAAAACTTAAGAAAACATACATACATACATACATATTTGTTTTCTTATATATATATACATGTATATGTTATTTCTACATATAGCACTTGTTAAATGAAATGTTGCAGTTGTAAACTTAGTAGCATGGCTGTTACGTGAATCTGGCTTCCCCATTAACCTTGGTGATCAGAAGGTCACCAAAGATGAACACATGACCCAGGACAGTGTGACGGTCATAAATATGAGTCAGTTGCCAAGTACCTGAATTTTGATCACATGGCCATCGAGATGCTGCAACAGTCCTAAGTGTGAAAAGTAGTCATAAGTCATTTTTTTCATTACTATTTTAACTTTGAACGATCACTAAATGAATAATTGCAAGTTGTTGTGGCCCGCCAGTGGAGTTGGCAGTAGACTTGGACAGTGAGGAAGTTGGGGAGGAACATGGGCCAGTCCTGGAGTCTGGGGAAGGCTCTGATGAGTGCTCTGCATCAGAGGCAGAGTTGGAGCCAGGGCTGTCTGACAGTTATCAGCTGCCTTCGGAGTTGGAGATCAGTGGGGCAGAAGAACAGCTGGAGCCTATTCCAAGTGTGCCCATGCGCAGAGCTTCCAGGAGAAGGTAACAGTTAAGGAACAAGGATCAACTTAGGAGTAAAGGCTCAGATGGTTGGTTAATGGCCTCTCCCATAGGAAATAAAGAGGAGCGAAAGGGGAGTGGTGTTTGCAGAAATCATTAGTTCAATTCTTTAGGGTGAAGATCTGTTCCTGACTTCTTCCCAAGTAATTGCTGCTACAGCATGGCATTTGGAAGATAGCGGCCTGGCAACTCTCCAAGCCTGATAAAGGTCTGTAGTTGTGAAATCTCATGAAAGACTGCTTGCTGGGACTTTGCAGGAAAGGAATTTCCTTTAACCTAAATAAAAGAGGTTTTATTGGGACGAGGAGTCTGCTTCATGATCTTGGAAAGCCTAGGTCAGAACACAAGTTGAAGACTATCTCTGTATGTATTCCACCTTAAGAATGTGCGCTACATTCATACAGTCTCTATTTAATTGATCCTAGTTAATAATAGTTTATCCATTCATGCAATTTTTCACGCTGTTGCCCAACTAACACAGTGATTCAAGTGAAACAATGCGGAAGAATGTTCTGAATGTATTCACAGTTCTGTTTATCACAAATCCACTTCATCATTCCCTCTCCTTTTTTTGGTTTTAGTTTGTTTTGCCATTTGCTGTGAATCATTGAAATTAAATTGTCTTAACCTCATTGTATTTATTCATCAATTGTTACATTTCTTTCCTCATAATTTAGGTTTTGATTGCAATCAAATCTTCATTGCTTTGCAGGAATATGTGGGGGGGAGACTCAAGAAGGCTAGCTGCTACTATATATAGCTTTTTGATTTCTGATTTTGTATTAGCTGATTTTTGTCATATGGGAAATGAATTTCTAGTGGACTGAAATTATGGATAGATTTTCAAGGGCCAGCATCTCTGCAAAACAAAATTTGAAGAATGCTGGTTTAGATAATGATGAGTTGGGCTAATAGTTGGACTTAGAAAGCAGGTTTTAAGTTTCTATAACTTCTTAATATACTAGGATGACAAGGAATCATCCTGGTATATTAAAGGTAACCTGGTACATACATCCTATGTAGTTAAAGGCCCTTAAAGAGGAAATTTAAAAAGCTCAACTCAACTAGCCATTTTTCTTTCTTAGAGAACTAATTTTGCCTGGTGTCATTCTCACCATAATTCCTTGCTTGCTTTTTTTTTTTTGAGGGCAGGGTTGTTTTTCCTTGCAGTACTCTGGTATCAGTTGCAGAGTCCATAAATGACATTTCTCAACTAAAATAGTGCCATTGAGAAGGAAAGTTTCTATTTTGGCATGAAAAAGGAACATGCAAAAGAAAAGTATGTGAAACGAAGTTTAGAAGCACGAAAAGGCAACCAATGAATGACAGATAATAATTAGTTCTCCTTTTTAACCACCCTTACTTCCTAATGCAGGTAGTCCTCAACTTACTGTACAAGCACAATTGAAACCAAATTTTATGTTGCTAAGTTAGACATTTGTTAAGTGAGTTTTGCCCCATTTTACAACCTTCATTGTCACAGTTGATAAGTAAATCACTGCTGTTGTTAAGTTAGTAACAGAGTTGTTAAGTAAATCTGGCTTCTCCATTGATTTTGCTTGGTAACAAAAGCTGATCACATGACTGTGGGCACACTGCAGTTGTCATAAAAAAGGCACAGTTGCAAAAAAATATATATCTTAATTTTGATCACGTGACCATGGGAATGCTGCTACACATAGTCATATGTGTGAAAATTGGTCCTAAGTCACTTTTTTTTTCTATGCCTTTCTAACTTTGGTAACTAAACAAACTGGTGTAAGTTGAGAACTACCTGCATTCAACAAGACTCTTCTTTCAATAATACAATGGAACCTCGGGTCGTGACTGTAATCCGTTCCAGGATTTTGGCTACAACCCGATATGGTCATGAATGAAAGCACGATTTTCTGCACATGTTCAGAGAAAACAAAAACAAAAAAATGGCTCCGAAGGAGAAATCGGCGGGGAAAGATTCTTATTTGGAGCGTTTGTGACCCAAGGTTCTACTGTGCATTAATTCATTCACAGTCTGTCTTTTAGAATGGGTATATCATGCTCCTTCAGAAAGAATCATCTCTCTCCTCAGTGCAGATCATTGAATATCTTCTTGTAGGCCTTAATTTCCAATAATTTCTTTACTATTCTAGTTTCCATTCTCCAAAGTTGTACTCCCAGCTGAGTTTGTTCTGCTTCATCCCTTATATATCCAATCTCATAAGTTGATCCACATAATTTATGTATATTTGTATTAAGCTATTAGCAAAAGCTGACACCACAGTAATAATGATAAGTTTCATGGTTGATTACTTAGAGGATCTTTTCATCATAAGGGCAGTTAATGACTTTTTTTCTTCCACATATGGGAAATTCTTCAGTGTTGGCAAGGTATCATTAAACTGCTGCATCTGCCATTATTAATTTTACTTACCGTTTGGGGAATAAAAAAAGGCTCACATGGGAAAGTATGATGGAGAATGAAAGTAATGTCCATTAATTTTCATAATCTTAGCAAACAAAGCTAAAAAAATTCAATAGGACTTAGATTTAAAAATAATAATGATAATAATTTAAATTAAATTTATACAAAGGTAATAGTTTCTATAATCAAGCTGACAAAATGTTCCAGACTTTGTGCCATCATTATAAATGTTTTGTTAAGATTCTTCATAGGAGATTGAATTCCATCTGCAACTGTATTTTTCCTTTGCTCAAATTAATCACTGAGAGGAATGTTTAACCTACTTTCTGTAAAAAGCACCATTCTTCCTTCTGATTTTTTTTTTTAATAAAGTGGAAGGAGATAAACTTATTTTTTAAAAATTTGGTTGAAAATCTTCTTGTAAAAAGAAAAAAAAACCCTCATAAAAGTCAAAATTGTAAACATTACAAGATCATTACAAGAACTATTGCTATCAGTCTCAAGAAAGAACAGAAAGTGAAAAATAGCAGCAGAGGCAACAGTGCAACAATATACAGCTGCGCCCATAAATCGCTTTTTCTAAAACAAAACCATGAAATAAAAAACCAAAGTTGCTTTTTAAATTGTTCCTCTTTATGTATTTACTGGATAAAAATTTCTTCCCAAGGGGGGGAGGGTTACAGAATAATGTGGTGATTATATAATCTGTGTGTGCATTTGTGATGGAGAATGTATTTACATACCGTATATACTCGAGTATAAGTCGACCCGAATATAAGCCGAGGCACCTAATTTTACCACAAAAACTGGGAAACTTATTGACTCGAATATAAGCCGAGGGTGGGAAATGCAGCAGCTACTGGTAAATTTCAAAAATAAAAATAATTAATTTGGGAAACGATTTCACTATCATGAAAGGTTTAATTGATTCACTAACCCAAAAGAAGAAGATGATGATGACAGTGGGAGGCAGGAGTCACTCTCTTCCCTCCCCTCGGAGGCCCCTGAGTCAGGAGTCGCTACCGCCGGCGCGCCCCAGTCCGCGTCGCCTCGGGAAGGAAAGGCAAAAGGAAGAGCCGTGGCAGTGCTTTGCAACGGCAGCAGCGGCACCGGAGGCTCAGGCTCAGTGGCTCCTGATTTTGCCCCACCCTTTCCAAGGCAACGTGGGACCGAGCTGCACCGGCGGCAGCAACTCCGACAGCCCCAGCCGGACACCTGAGCGGAGATGTAGGGAGAAGGCAAAGCGACGGAAGATCCTTCAGGGAAACTTAGGGGAGACTCACACTTGGTCCAGATGAGCCCCCTTCCCGCCCTAAGGAAGCAGAGGCAGCCAGCAAGGGCAGGCAAGCCCACTTCACGGACTCCGTCCGTCCTCGCTCCCACCCACCCACCCACCCAAAGCCATGAAGTCCCCCAATCGCGCAGCCCAGAATCGCCCTCCCCTCAGGGGCAGCAACAACGCCCGGTTTTTCCGAGACAAAGCTCTGCCATGCAATGAAAGCGCCCTGGCTCTAGGCTTGCGGGCTCAGAAAACAACGCGAGCCGAGGTCGCTTTGGCTCCGCTTCGGCTTCTCCAACATCCGGCGACGCCCTGTTCTATGTGCCGGGCCCGGCAAGTCCGAGCAGCCAGCGCGTGGAGCAGGCGGCACCAGAGATTGTTGGCTGCCTCTTTCGCAGCACGGAGGCCTCCCGGCTGGCCAGCTGCTCTCCTCCTTCTCTGCCGGTTTGTTCTGTGTGGCCGAGGAGGAGGAGACCGGCCGGCTGGTTGGGAGGCTTTCTGCGCCGAGGGAGGCGGCTGCTGGTTTCCGGCTTTGCTCCGCTTCTCCGATGGTCCGGCTCCGCCATGTTCTTTACTTGGGCAGCCGGGCGCCCGCAGCAGCGCCCGGCGGCAACAGGCAGTTCCACCCGGGCTCCGCTCAGGTGTCCGGCTGGGGCTGTCGGGAGTTGCTGCCGCCGGTGTGGCTCCAGTCCCGCGTCGCCTCGGGAAGGGAAAGGCAAAAAGGAACCTGCCGTTGCAAAGCCGCAAAGTGGGGCTTGCCTGCCCTTGCTGGCTGCCTCTGCTTCCTTAGGGGCGGGGAAGGGGCTCATCTGGACCAAGGGTGAGTCTCCCCCTCAGTTTCCCCTGAAGGATCTTCCGTCGCTTTTGCCTTCTCCCTACATCTTCCCTCTGTTAAAATTCCCCCCCACACACACACACACTTATTTTTAGGCGGATAGATTTCGTGTCTGAGCATTCTCACATGGCGGTGGGTCTTCCCCCCTAAAAACAGTTAAAAAAAAGAAAAAATATATCCTCATGCAAGAACTTTTCTGCTTCCGATTACCCCCATGCTTAAAAGTTGCAAAGGAAACACGGAAGCAGGGAAGCGCCTGCCCAGCTCCGGAGCTCCACACCATTTTTTTTCAGAGGGATCTGACTCGAGTATAAGCCGAGGGGGGTTTTTTCAGCACAAAAAATGGGCTGAAAAACTCAGCTTATACTCGAGTATATACGGTACATATGTATAGGAAAAAGGAGTCTCTACATTCGCCATCCACAGCCCCCTCTTGCTTCCTACCACACTCCAGGGATATGCCTGGTTGATGTGCTGCTACTGTTCACTCTATCCCAAAAGAAGCCTTTTGCACTGATTCAATTAGGAAGGAATAGAGTGGTAAACCTTCTCAGATTTTCTCAATAGCTTCGCCTAACAGGAAGTCGATGGTAAAGTCCTTTTAGAATGGGCTGATTCAGTAAAGGCATTCAAACCTCTTATTAGATTGATAAGAGACTAACCCATATGAAGAACAGCTGCAGGTTTTGGGTTTGGCTAGTCTAAAGAAAAGAAGAATTAGGGGTGATGTGATAGCAGTATTCCAGTATTTGAGGGGCTGCCACAAAGAAGAGGGGGTCAAATTATTCTACAAAGCACCAGAGGGCAGGACAAGAAACAATGGCAGGAAACTTGTCAAAGAGAGAAGCAATCTGGAATTAAGGAGAAACTTCCTAGCAGTGAGGACAATTAACCAGTGGAACAGCTTGCCTTCAGAAATTGTGGGTGCTCCATCACTGGAGTTGGACTGGAAGACCTCCAAGGTCACTTCCAGCTCCTACCCTACCCTACCCTACCCTACCCTATCCTATCCTATCCTACCCTACCCTACTCTAATCTACTAGATCTATATCACTATTCTCTCTCTCTCTCTCTCTCTCTCTCTCTCTCTCTCACACACACACACACACACACACACACCACACCACACCACACACATACACACATACACCCTAATATCTTTGCTATCATCTTTCTATATATTTTGAACAACTAATTGAGAGAGGTTTCTCTCAGCCAACTGCCCAGGTACACACACACACACACACACACACACACACACACACACAAACCTGAAGCAAATAAACTTGATAAAGGGCTGAAATAAAGACAATCAAATCTCTCATTGGCTCAGATTATTCCATAAAATAACTTGGAGAAGTCCCAACCTATATCTAGTTTTGATGTTCCTTAGATTAGACATATATTTCTCCAAATCCAATTCCCTGATCTTTCTTTATCCAGTTTTGTGCCAGTCGTAAGAAATTACTTTGTCCTCCTTTGTCAAGGAGGACAATCATAATGGAAGTCCCCTATCCTATTTTAAAGGCCAGTTTAGAGAGTCTTGGTTTTATCTGACCTTGGTTGCTTTCTTGAAGGTGTTTATTTACCCAACCAAATAACATCTTCAGTGCATAATGATGTTACCTAGTTTGGTAATGAAACATCTTCCAGAAACAGCCAAATTTAGGGAGTCCAGAATTATATGAATGCTGAGCTACAAATATTCTGCTTTCTTGGTAGCAACTTTCTTTTTCCAGATTAGTTCTTCAGCATTTGATATTCCCAGCTTTCAATATTCTCTTCCCACCATCTAAATTGACAGATTTAGGTTTTATTGACCTAAATCCACTCTTTCTCTCTTTTATGATTGAACTTTTCAAGAAGGGATTTGTCTCACCCACCATAGTGAGTGTTTGTGAGGAAAGCTCACCTTTTGGTGTAAAAGAGAGCTGACAGCAGCAGTTGTTTCTGGTTCAGGAGTCACTTGCGACTTGTGTACTATTTCACTTCTGAACATTCTCCCAACAGAAAATTTATTTTTTTTCTTTTCCTTTTACAGATGAATTTATTCCACAAAACATTCAGAAATATGTTTCTAAGACATTATAACATTATAACATTATTTCTATTAAATGGAATGGATAAAATGGCTTCCTTCTATTTTCTTGATCAAGATTTCTTGTTTTTGAACTTGATGAAACATCTGAAATTGCAGAAGTCACCATTTCCTGTAGAAGGGATCAACAGTGGAACACATTTTTTTCCCCTTTATGCATGGCAGGCTGACCTATCTACTGAATAGGTCAAACTTCTAGACAATCAAATGCAGTAAACTCCTGGGACATGTCCTCAACCTCTTCTTGTCATGTTTCCTCCTTATTTTTTTCCAGTTTCTTTTATTATCAAGGCATGAAAATCCTAGCTAGCTATAATCTTTATATATTCTCTTTATATATTCTCTTTATATATTCTAAATTATGTTGCTCATTTGTTGAGAGGATATGATGATTTACTTTACAAAGGTGATTATCCTTACTGAGCAGCTGAAATGCAAGAGTTGGAGAAAGAAAGGAAGAAAGAAAGAAAGAAAGAAAGAAAGAAAGAAAGAAAGAAAGAAAGAAAGGAAGGAAGGAAGGAAGGAAGGAAGGAAGGAAGGAAGGAAAAGGAAGGGAAGGAAGGGAAGGGAAGGAAGGAAGGAAGGAAAGGAAAGGAAAGGAAAGGAAAGGAAAGGAAAGGAAAGGAAAGGAAAGGAAAGGGAAGGGAAGGGAAGGGAAGGAAAAAAGAAAGAAAGAAAGAAAGAAAGAAAGAAAGAAAGAAAGAAAGAAAGAAAGAAAGAAAGAAAGAAAGAAAGAAAGAAAGAAAGAAAGGAAGGAAAGAAAGAAAGAAAGAAAGAAAGAAAGAAAGAAAGAAAGAAAGAAAGAAAGAAAGAAAGAAAGAAAGAAAGGGCATGAATAGCAAACAGCTTTACCTAGAACATAATTTCCAAATGTAATACTAGTTATACATATTTAAAGTTCAGTTAGGCATTAATGCATAGCATGTCATTGATCCATATGTCCAAGAAACATCAGCAAATAGTCCAATTATACTTTGAGCAGGTTAGACTTTTAAAGGTTTAATAAAAGGTGCAAACTCCTCAAATTACTTTTGGATTTTTGGAAAGGAAGGGAGCAGACTAGCCAGCCTTTCTTTCTGACTAATATTTATGTTCCTATAAATTCTTCTATAGATGTATTTCATCTATAGAAGAATACTCTGAAAGATATTCATGGCAGAATTCTTTTACATATTTTGCTTCGTCAGGTTGGTCACAGATATTGCATACATCTGTACATGAAGTTAGATCCTATTCTATTACTCTTTTTTTTGAGGGGGGGGGGAGAACTAAATAATGAATTAAGAAATAAAGACCGACATTTGGTCAAGTTGAAATTAGCTCTTTAATAACTACATGTCATAGAGAGAGATTTTATCTTGGACATTGATTAACACATTCATTTTATTTTTTTCTCAATGACTGACACATTCACTTTATTTTCTTGATTGTGGTACAGATGTGATTCTCTATGAATGATTTTTTTTCAATTTTTCAGGCACATAGGTAGCCTTACACTTTTCCCAGTACTATTTTGCAGATATGAAACTCATACACCATCAAGATTGCCTAGATTTATTTATTTTATTTATTTGATTTGTCAATTGCTTACAAGATAATAGGTATAAGTATATACATAGTTATGAATACATGAAATGGGTACATATAAGAAAAATAAAAGAAACAATAGGACAGGGATGGTAGGCACGTTGGTGCGCTTATGCACGCCCCCTACAGACCTCTTAGGAAAGGGATGAGGTCAATAGTAGAAAGTCTAAGGTTAAAGTTTTTGGGGTTTGGGGAAGAAACTACAGAGTCAGGTAGAGTATTCCAGATATTGACCACTCTGTTGCTGAAGTCATAGTTCCTGCAATCAAGTTTGGTGCAGTTAACCTTGAGTTTGTATCTATTGTGTGCTCTTGTGTTGTTATGGTTGAAGCTGAAGTATTCATTGACAGGTAAGTCATTGCAATGTATGATTTTATATACCATACTTAGATCAGACCGAAGACGGCATAATTCAAGGTTTTCTAGGTCTAGAATTTCAAGTCTGGTGGCATAAGGTATTCTGCAATGAGTAGAGGACTGGAGAACTCTTCTTGTGAAATATTTCTGGACTTTCTCAACTGTGCTAATATCAGATATGTAATGTGGGTTCCAGACTGATGAGCTATATTCAAATATTGGTCTAGCAAATGTTTTGTATGCTCTAGTTAGTAGTGTGATATTACCAGAGAAAAAGCTATGCAGGATTAGGTTAACAACTCTTAATGCCTTTTCAGCTATGTAGTTACAGTGGGCTCTAGCACTTAGATCATTAGAGGTGAGTATTCCAAGGTCCTTTACAGAGCTTGGACCATCAACAAGATCTTGACTATTCAGCGTGTATTTTATTTTCTGATTTTTTTTGCCAATATGTAAGACAGAGCATTTATTTGTTGAGATTTGAAGTTGCCATTTGTTTGACCATTCTGATACATAGTCAAGATCTTTTTGAAGGGTAGCAGTATTTTCTGTGGTATTGAACAGCTTTATATCATCAGCGAAAAGAACGCAGTTGCTCTTAATATGATCACAGAGGTCATTTATGTAGAGTATGAAGAGAGTTGTTCCTAGAACACTGCCTTGGGGGACACCACTATTGACAGGTACAGAATTTGATAGGACACTCCCAATTTTGACCATTTCTTGCCTGTTTGACAGGAATGCTTCTATCCAGTTATGCAGTAATCCAGAGATACCATAAGATTTTAGTTTTAGGAGTAGTTTGTCGTGTACCACTGAATCAAAGGCTTTACAGAAGTCTATGTAGATTGCGTCTATTGCTTTGCCCTGATCGAGTTGTGTAGTCCATATGTTTTTGCAGTGTAAGAGTTGCAGATTACAGGATAGTTCTTTCCTGAAACCAAATTGTTTATTGGAGAGTAGGTTGTTTGTCTCTAAGTGGAGGATGATGGATTGGTTAATAATTGATTCCATGACTTTACAGGTGATGCAGCATAAGGAGATTGGTCTGTAATTTTCAACTAGGCTGGGGTCTCCCTTTTTGAAGATGGGGATGCTACCACCAGAGGTGGTATTCAGCAGGTTCGGACCAATTTTGGAGAACCGGTAGCGAAAATTTTGATTAGTTCGGAGAATCAGCAAATACCACCTCTGACTGGCCCCATCTATTCTCTGCCTCCCGAGTTCCAGCTAATTGGCTGGGTCTTCTTTTGTTGCCCTGCACAGGAGAACAGAGCTGGAAAACAGGTTAGTGGGGTAGGGAAGGAATGGAGATTTTGCAGTATTTTTCCTCTACCATGCCCACCAAGCCACACCCACAGAACTAGTAGTAAAAAAGAATGAATCCCACCCACTGGCTACCACCTACTACAATCTAGACCTATCACTCTGGTCTCAAAAACAAAGATGTAAGCATGAAACTGATAAAAATGTTACTTTCAAATAAAAAACACAGGGAGCTAATAAATTGGAATTAGGCTCCATAATGTGCTCTCTCTCTCCCTCCCTGTCCCTCTCTCTGTCCCTCTCTCTGTCTCTCTAACCCCCTCTCTCTTCAAACAATACCCGTCAAGATCTCTACCTAGAGATTCTGCAGATCTGTTTCCTCAAGACTTCTAGTCTGTAGGCAGTTAAAAATAAATTATCCAAGAAGTCCTTGTACTAGCAGTAGGCTCTAAATCACAGATAATATTAGAAAATGAACTCAAGTCTTCAGTGGTTCTGAAAATGTCTTCATTTGGCTGTTGCCTAAAGCAGGAAAAAAAAGTATTATCAGCAATACTTGTTTATGTAATTTAATCAAGTATTCATATGATTGGTAATAATCAAGAATTGGCAAATGAGCAAAATGAAACAACCCCCAGGTGTTTTTTCCTTTCTTTTTATTTTTGTTACACCTTTATAATCTATATGACAATTACCAAAATGCTTGAATAAAAACCTCGGAGTATATTATCTTCAGAAAGGCAGCATCGTAGTCCAAACAGAGAATATGCTTTAAAAGTGATTTCATGGCTTAAAGTTCACCCAAAGTACTTTTAGCTTTAAGTCCAATTTAGAACTGTCAAGGGAAATATTTACAATAGTAATTTCAGATCATTATCTTAGCATTCCAATGCAAATAGCCCCAATTTAATTCATTACTGCTCACATTACATCTTTATTTTCCACCAACTGGTAGCTGACATTTTGCAAGCTACACGAAAGAAATGCAAATTAGGCCAATGCACACCCTTACACTTCCTAACATCTTCAGCACGGATTGCATTGCATTTCAGCTTAGTTAACAAGAAATATTCCAAGACTTTTGGTCTTTTGCTATTTCTGCCCAGGAACCTCACCTAAATGACTAGAGGCAGGGCAAGTAGCAAAAGGTGACTACAATCAGGTCCACAACATTATTCCTGTCATCTGTCTTCCAGTGTGATAGGTGTCTCAGCTTGCTCTAGCTGGCAGAGCAGAATGACCCCCTTTTTCTATCAGCCCACCCACTTTAATTTAGAAAATCTAAAGTGATCTCTGGAGTGGAATAGGATACACATTAATATGCAAATGAACTACAAGAAAGTTCAGATTTGCATTTAGACTGGACAAAGGAGGGGGGGAAATGGCTTTCCTGTGCTGTTTCCCCACACCGCCACAATTTTACAAATTACAGATCCCAGAAATGGTGCCAGGAGGAACTCTCATTAAAATTCATTCTCTAAAGGGTTTGATTAATCTCAGTATGCCTGGCATTATACAGCTTATTACAGGAGTACATTCGTTGTCTAGGTAAGGAAGGAAGTGGCAGAGAGAAAGACAGTCAAGCAAAAAAACACAAAAAACCAGGAGAGGTAAATACCAGGTTTTTTTAATGCTGTTTTGAAATCTGATTTCTGATTCTTAAAAAGGCCGTCCATCTCTTACTTTCTTAAACAAACTTGATAATTCTTTCAAATTTTCTCTTGATACCTCCTTGAGTTAATTTTATTGGCAGAGGTTACGGAAGACGTGCCTCTTCTATTATATACATTTTTTTTTTACATTCTGCAAGCTTCTATTCCTCACTGAAAAAGACCCACAGAAAGACTTTCTTCATTAAATACTTGGGCTTTATTTAATTAAAACGTGGGTTGGTTGCCTGTGACATGATTGTATAGTGAAAGAAGAGCACTACACTCACACAGGTGTACACTCTCACACTCAAACCTTGACCTATTCATAATTAAATAACACAATCAACTTGACCCTTGAAAATTCCATTGAACTTTCAATTGAATTGTGTTGAATTGAACCTCCCCCTCTGAATGCATAATTTCATTTTATATATTCTCAGAAGCCAAACAAAATGCCTGGACATGTCTAGTAGGTGCAAAGGCAACTGATCCTGCTTAGTGTTGATCTTTTCTTTCAATAAACACTCTGCTATGAATATTTTATACACATATATACACATATACTTATGTCATATATACGTATGTACACACACACACACACACACACACACACACACACACACTGAAGATACAGTATTCCTTAAGGAAAAAGTAAGAAAAACATTGAATGAATGAATTCTATATTTTAGCAAAACAAAACCCCAACCATCTAATAAAGAAAAAAGGCTGTGTTACAGCATCAAAAATCAATTTCAACTTCAATTCAGCAAGTTATAATTATAATTCCAGCAGCAACTGAATAATTTTCAGGTCTCAACAAACATTAAATTGCTTTATTTGAACCCAGACTTATTAATGGGCCAGTAACTAACTATTAGAGCTCAATATTATTTTCCTGCAAATTGAGTCAGAAATACTTCAAAGGTGATAGGCTTGAGTTCCAATTTCCAATAATTTATCCCAATTATACCAACAGTTTTTAGAAACAGCCTTCAAAGTGATTCAATTTGATTTAAGAATTCAGTTTGAAATGTCAAATCCACTGGTGTTTCCAATAAAATAAATGATATGAATTGAATCAAACATTCAAATTTAACTAATACTTACATATCGCTATATCTTTTACAAAGAACAATTGGAAAGCCATCTAGGCAATTTTATCACTTTAGGGCTAAAAAGATTAAAATTATATTACTTCAGCCATCAATGAATACTTCAGCTTCAACCATAACAACACAAGAGCAAACAATAGATACAAACTCAAGGTTAATCACACCAAACTTGATTGCAGGAAATACGACTTCAGCAACAGAGTGGTCAATGTCTGGAATACTCTACCAGACTCTGTGGTTTCTTCCCCAAACCCCAAAAACTTTAACCTTAGACTGTCTACTATTGACCTCACCCCTTCCCTAAGAGGTCTGTAGGGGGCATGTATAAGCGCACCAACGTGCCTACCGTCCCTGTCCTATTGTTTCTTTTATTTTTCTTATATGTATCCATGTATTCATAACTATGTTTTTACTTATACCTATTATCTTGTAAGCAATTGACATAAATAAAATAAAATAAAATAAAATAAAATAAATTTATTTGAATAAAGAAGAACATGGGCAGTGTTAAACATTATTTATTAGCATTCATTCATTCATTCATTCATTCATTCAATTTCCAAAGCTTCTCATCTCAATCAATGACTCTAGGTGGCTTAAAATTCAAATTCAAGTTTAAAATTTAATAAATATATTTCAATCAAAAATACTAAAAAACATTTTGAGACAATAAAAACATCTAAAATAAAAATGTGTAGCAGCCAAGATACTTGGCCAATTTCCAATACAGCCATGAAACAGGGCTCTTAGTAGATTCAGTGCTCCATGCTCAAGGACTTGCCAGGTTTTTAGAGCCTTTGAAAGGCTAACAGGGTTGCGGCCACTCTAATCTCCAAAGGGAAAATATTCCATAGAGCAGGGCCACTGCAGAAAAAGGTAATCTTCAACCAACATTCTTTGGCTGATGATGGGATCTGCAGAATGCCCATTTCGTAAGATCAGGTTGGGTCAGGGGTGGGATTCTACTGGTTCAGACTGGTTCTATAGAATTGGTTGTTATGATTCTGTGCAGTTCGGAGAACTAGCAAATTGTGCCGCTGCTGGCCCCACCCCTCCCCACCCCACCCACTCACTCCTTACCAGGCATACGCGCCATCACACTTGCCTGCATTGTGCTTTCCTCTAATTTTGGGTAAGTTGCTATTTTTCCTTTTTTCCCCCACCACCAGCTGTTCCAACTATCAGGTGTGTCGGGAGATTTAGATTAGCTAGAAAGCAGGAAATCGTTGGATTTCTTGCTTTCTAGCTAATCTAAAAGCAGAGCTGAACCTATCTTATGACTGAAGCTTCTATTTTTCAGTACAGACTCAGGTAGCAGATTGCAGAAAGGTAGATTTCTGAGTGAATCTGTGGTTCTGTGAGCAACTCAGTCTGCCTGCCTGCTTTGCCTGATTTTGGGTAAAAATTGCTCTTTTTTAAAATAAAAAAATCAATATTTACATAAATATTTACAATATTCACATAGAAGCCATGCCCAGACAGTCACATGACCACCAAGGCACACCCACAAATTAGGCCACACTCATGGAACCGGTTGTTAAGAAATTTGAATCCCACTCCTGGGTTGGGTGGTTGCAGATTTTTCAAAAAAAAAGTGTGATCCCTCAGATAACTAATCCCAAGCCATGTAGAGTTGTAAAGGTAACCACCATGACCTCCATTACACCTAGAAATACACTGGTAATCAATGGAACTCACATAGTGTAATACTCTGTGATCAACAATAAAAGCCCAGCTCTGATAACTCAGTATCTACCACAGATATTTTCCACAGATCCTTCAGCAAATCACAAAGGGGAAAAAATTCCATCCAGGCATAATTATCACATTAAAGATGAGATCAGAATATTCCTATTGGCTGTTATTTAGCTTTTTTTGCTGTCTACATGCATTTTCTTCTTGGTGAGATTAAAAACAAGCTCTCATGGAAAATAAATCAATGTTTAGCTATAGAAAATAGAAATGTTTTGATAAGCATCAGCATGTGGCATCTTTCTACGTTATTTTATTCAGATAGAGGAGTGAATCGTGTTGAATGCACGTGTTTATTTAGGGCAGTATTTTTGTTTTGTTTTGTTTTCATTCAACTTTTTATCTGACTGCACTCCCTTGTTAAAACTTCCAGACAAGCTCAAGGCTGTAAATAGTAGAAAATCCGCTAGATTCAGATGCAACATTAATCTATCCACAGGAGTTAAAAAGTAAAGGTACAATGCAGCCAAGAATAAACCTGCTTAATTGCTCCACTGGAAACAATGTCACTTCAAAGAATCTAAGATGAGTTGGACCATTCCCAAGACATTGGATTGCAGTCTCTCTAAGTAGCTATTAGTCTATTGGACAATGCAAGAAAGAACCAGAGAACTAGGACATTAATGTTTTGCTAAGGCTAAAGTAATTCATATTACACTTCATGAACATCAGCTGGATATAAAATTCACTTTGGTATCATTTTTCCTTTTTTCCTTAAGAAAGAAAAGTTGGCAGATGGAAACCATTTTGAGCAGTGCTTCCTTCCTTGTTTAAATAGCTTTTGCCAAAACAAATAGTAGCACTATGTTCTGCTGTAGTTCTATATTTTTATCTTTGACCAACAAAATTTATATTCAGTGCTAACATTAAGTCAGCCATTAAATTATAAATAAGCAGGAGATGATTTTGTTTCCCATGCTAATGTATATGGAATGTCATTATACAACTGTAGAGATCAGGAAATCTTCTTCTTCAAAAAAAAATGTACAATAAAATAAAATATGTTCATTTTAACATTATGGGATTTTCAATATGAAATCAGTGTAATTAGATTTATTTTTCTTAATGTGGCTGCAGTCTCGTTGAAGTATGGGCCTGCCCAGTGATGGGATTCAAATAATTTAACAACTGTTTCTCTGCCCTAATGATTTCTTCCAACAACCAGTTCACCAAACTGCTCAGAAAGTTAACAACTGGTTCTCCCGAACTGGTGAGAACTGGTTGAATCCCACCCACTGGGACTGACAGATAAGTTGTATGCCCAATTTTAAAGATATCTTTTCAGCACAGAGAGAATTCTAGATTAGTTTGAATATAGGCATCAGATCTCACAGAATGCAATATAATGTCTGCTGCTAAACCATTCTCAGCAACATATTGAATGTACTAATGGGTGATAACAGCAGGAAACAAGATTTTGGCCCACCATGTTGAATAATAAATAGCTACTTAAAATACTGCCATTAATTCTGGGTGACTGAAAGGAATCTTACATAGTACACTTCCCCCCACCTTCTTGCATCAGCTAATAATACAGCAAGCACCTGTTTCCCTATCAGAAGCATCATTAATTATGACACATTATAAAAGGAGGAAAAGCATGACATGGCTGACTATAAAAAGGAGAGAAAAAGAGCCGGAGAAAAGATAACCCTTTTAAAAGAAAACCCCAAAGCCAGAGATGAGAAATAAAAACAAAAACAACTAAGCGTGAATCCAGCCATTATTCAAAGCACCTAATGATTGGAGGTAATATGTAGTATTTTTTCAGAGACCAAGCAAAGATGTGAATTGCTCAGAGTAAAATCCATGTTTCCTTGCGGACTAACATTGGGAAGAAAAGATGGGTCAGTGGTTGCTTCTGCATGCTCATTCTCAACACACAGCAGTGTGTGGTGTATTTCTACTAAAGCTTGTTCTCCAATATTGTATGGATTTATTCATGATGCTTTGTTTGCATGGAGAACCAGACAATCAAGCTGAACCCATTAACGTCAGTTCTTCAGTTCAGGCAGACCTCAACTTACAGCCACATTTGGGATCATAATTTCTACCGCTAAGCCAGGTGATTGTTAAATAAGTTAATGAGGCAAACTTACCTCACTGCACATGCGCGTGCCTCACAGCTGATTTTCGGCCTGTTTGAAGTCTTTTTCAGCCTCCCAGAGGCTTGAGGAAAGCCTTTGCAGGCTGAAAAATAGGCCCATTTTGTCACTTCCTGTATTTCCAGAAATACCAAAAGTGACGAAACGGGCCCATTTTTCGGCCTGCAAAGCCTGCAGAAACATTCTTCAAGCCTCTGGGAGGCCGAAAAAGGCCTCAAATGGGCCACAAATCAGCTGGGAGCCACAGCATAGGTAAGGGGGTGGCAGCGGGATTGCGTACACATGCACAGGGGGCATGGGGGACTGCGCGCATTGCCTTCTGGGTGCTGGCACACAAGAGCACATGCGCAAGTGCTTGCACAATTTTTGGCACAGAAGTTCAAAAAGGTTAGCCACCACTGATCTAAGTCATGTTTGGCACAATTTTTGGCACAGAAGCCCAAAAAGGTTAGCCACCACTGATCTAGGTCATGTTTGTCCCAAAGATGCTTTTTCCAAAAGGCAACTGGACTTTCTTGAGTTTTCTTTTTCTTTGAAAATATTTTACTTCTCATCCAAGAAACTTCTCTGGTTCTAACTGATGTTTTAAACCTCCCTTCCCTTCCCTTCCTCTCTAATCAGTTAGCACTGGAGGAGCTTCTTGGATGAGAAGCAAAATGTTTTCAAAGGAAAGAACCCCAAGAAAGTTCATTTGCCTTTTGGAAAAACAACCATTGGGGCCACAGTTGTTATGTGAATCACTGCAGTGAATTATGCAGTTGTTAAGTGAATCTAGCTTTCCCTCTTTGATTTTACTGACCAGAAGCCAGCTGAGAAGGGAGCAAAAGACATTGCAACCATTGTAAATTTGTTCCAGTTGCCATGGGACTTAATTTTGATCAGTTTTGACTGTGGGAATATTGTGGTGGTCATAAAGGTGACCTTTGGTCATAAGCCACTTGTTCAGTACTGTTCTATCTTCAAGCGTCACTAAATAAATGGTTGTAAGTCAAGGATTACCTGTAATATCTCCGATGGATGAAGAGGGGAAAAAAGTGTTCTTATAGTAATGGTGGAATTAAATAAATGAATATATACATGTGTGAGCTTTCTTATGTTATGGGTACCGAAAAAATAATAATAATAACTGGAGATTGCAAGAAAGATAAAAGTGCAAGAATTTCTCATCCCAAATGGTCAGAAAAAGGCATCATCAAAAAAGGTCCATCTTTCATTCTGCACTTGTCTTTCCAGTAATAGCAAAAAGAGAAGGACCAGGGGAGACATGATAGCAGTCTTCCAACACTTGAGGGGCTGCCCCAAAGAGGAGGGGATCAAGCTATTTTCAAAGACATGTGAAGGCCAGACAAGGAATAATGGATGGAAACTAAGTAAGGAGAGATTTAACCGGGAAATAAGGAGAAACTTTTTGACAGTGAGAACAATCAACCCATGGAGCAGCTTTTGCCTTCGGAAGTTGTGGGAGCTTCATCATTGGAGGCTTTCAAGAAGAGACTGGACTGCCATCTGTCAGAAATGGTGTAGGGTCTCCTGCTTGGACAGGGGCTGGACTAGATGACTCTGTTCAACTCTGTTAATCTGTA
This sequence comes from Notechis scutatus, assembly GCF_049901735.1. NCBI lineage: Eukaryota > Metazoa > Chordata > Lepidosauria > Squamata > Elapidae > Notechis > Notechis scutatus. The sequence continues at coordinate 14,241,293 of NC_142017.1, read as the reverse complement.
AATCCATGTCTTCCTAGGCTTCAGCTCAATCCCAAGAGAAAACATAAAGGAATTCTTTTCCAGGACTTTTTTTCTGCAGAAAAAGAAATGAGTCATGGTTCTTTATCCAGTGGAATAAGAGGAGACTTCCTTCTTTTATAGCACAATTAAATCAACTCAACCATCACAATAAATCCTTAACGCTCTAAGAATGCAGGATAAAAATGGAAGTGGACCTTTTGCCCTGGTCAATAGAAAGAGAGGTTTCACATAGCATTAATCTAAACTGATGATTTTTTTTTTAAAAAAAGAACCCTCAGACTGCAGTTCTATGCACATTTTTTTTTAAAGTAAGCTTGACTGAGGTCAATAGGAATCATTCCAGAAAAGAATGATTATAGGATTCTTCCCTTATCTTATTTCAGTTTGTCTTCAGGGTTGTCATTGTCCTGGAACCTTTAGCTAAGTGTGTTAAAGTCCTATACAATTAGAGTAGAACCTTTGTGAAGTCAGTTAAGTTGACATAAAACATTCTGGAGTAAAATATAGGAAGTTTAAAAATTCATCACAAAGCAGCAGTCATGGCTTTCAAACATGAAGAATTCAGTATTTGCCACTTTAGATGTGAAATAATCCTTTGCCCCCTATATACCTTAATTTCAGACTTTCTGCTAAAAAAAAAAACACCTAACTTTGTAGGATATTATATTGCCATTTTAGATAATTTCACTGAATAATTGGATTTGAGTTTTAGAAAGCTGTTTTTGTTCATTATTTGTTCTAATTCTCACTCAGTTAAGTTAAAGAGAATTTACTTTATAAATTCCATTAGGGGAGAAGGAGATTTTGGATGAGTTCTCAAGGATGGAATTTGAGGTTTAAGTGGTTCTGCAGTGAAGAAATAACTCAAGTCTCCCTCTCTCTCTCTCTTCTCTATGTATCATCTATCTATCTATCTATCTATCTATCTATCTATCTATCTATCTATCTATCTATCTATCTATCTATCTATCTATCTATCTATCTATCTATCATTGATCTCTCTCTCTCTCCCCCACCCACCCTTCTTATTTGCAAGTACCTGTCTTCCCATCCTGCAGTTAAATCTGTAGGAAAGTTTGTCAATAAAATTCCCGTCATGTGACACTTATTACCTGGGTAAGGTCTTGGTAAAAGAGGGATCCTGTCACTAACAAATTGTTAACGAATGTCTTCTATCATTGAAAAAATGTGAATCCATTGATCACTTTGTTTCTCTGGCCACATAATTTGAAAGGGCAGTTCAGTGCAGCTTTAGTTTTTAGTAGTTCTGAGGACCGTAAACTGCAAATTATATCTTCCTTCTTATTTTAGTTAAGAGCCATCCTCTCTACACAGTGCTGATACTGAACAAGGGATGGGTGTGGACTTCTTTTAATGCCAAACGGAACTCTCTTTTCAACATATTCACAAAAGAACATCCATTTTTTTTGTCCTGTTTTTTTTTGCCACAAAATAAATTAACAAGACTAAAGGCATTTCCTATTTTTCAATCCTTTCCTTTGTACACAATCTGACAACAAAAGCCTACTTTTAAACGAAGAAGGCACAGCAAAGCAAAATACATATTATTTGATTGTTCTGTAGTGTCTGGCATTGTGTAAGATGTTATACATTCAAATGAAAGCTTTTCCCACTTTCCATAACAAAGAAAATGGTGAAAGTGTGCTTATTTCGATTATTATTATTTGAAAATACCAAGAAGCTTGCATACATATTTCAATTGATTATATCACAAAGGAAATACATCTGGCAAGCAGTTAAGGGGGGAGGGAATCCTCCTTTTTCAATCCAGATGGAGCTATATTTTGTGATAGTCCTTTCTTGTTTGCTTCAAGGTTGGCAACTGGACAGCCTAGATGGCAAATCTAATTCCTCCTCAAAATTTGAACATGCCATACAACTTATAATGCCTGAACTTACAATGACAATTGGCACCAGAAAAGTTGTGGTTTAAGTGATGCAGTCGTTAATTGAAGCATCATGGGACCACACCCAATTGTATGACATTTTGTGTTGTGTAGTTAAGCGAGACACAATGTGATTGTGATTTGCAACCTTTTCCATTGACTTTATGTGTCAAAGGTCAGCTGGGAAAGTCAGAAATGGCAATCATGTGACCTCAGGACACTGCACTGTCATATATGCAAAGACTGTCATAAGTCACCATTTTCCGTGCTGTCGTAACATCAAATGGTTTCTGAATGAATGGTCTTAAGTCAAGGACTACCTATATCTGCCATTGAGAAATAGTAGACAAGAATATTTGGCTTTGGACAAACTATTATAAAGAACTCAGAAGAGAACTAAGAAAAAACTCTGTGAAATAAAAGGGCAAATAAGTCATGTGATAGATTCTGACCTTTCAAAGTCAGATTTGTTTCATGTTTCATTCCCTGTACGCTTTCCCAGAATGACACATTTTGACATATTTTGAGACATGGCCTGACAGCCATAAGTGACAACTTATGTGCTAGTCTCTTTCCAGAAATAATAGCTTTGATTGGCATGGTGTTCCTACCAGTAGGACTACCATTGTTCAGAACAAGCTCTGGAGTTACCTGAGAAGCAATTTATTGGGTACATTGGCCCTGATCTGAGAGATCCTAATGTTTCAGAGGTGGGATCTTTAAGGAAGGATCACAATCTTTTCAGTTGTGAAACGTATTCTGTTTCTGTAGGAGATGACCAGGCTGAACCTAAGGGAAGGATAAAATCAACCGACTCATGTCCATAAGAGAAGAGTCCACCTTGAATTTGACTTATCTACTGTCAATTTGCTTTGACCCTTAGTAGTTCAGATTCTTGTAGAGAGCATTAGCACACAATAAACCTATCTTCATTTGCTGGGACTCCTGATTTCCTGAACTTGACAGTTTTTTTTAAAAAAATCAGCCTTTCCTGTATTTTAGCTAATCCTGCTAGTTTATAGGATCAATTGAATCTGCTCTTAGTCATGGAAGGACTGGTTTAAGAGTTAAAAAAAAAAGATAATTTGCAAATGTGGCCCTTCTTCTGAATGGCAACTTTACAAACAGCTGTAATGCCTGCAGTTAAGCTTGAGTAGATCTCCCAAAGGTTAAGTTTAAACACTTTTAGTGGTAGATAACTCATGGAAAAGCATCCGTGAAGATCTGTTCTTTTTTGTGTCATGGCTGGATCTTGGGATTTCTGTTCCATAATCCATTGCCACAATTTCAGCTGGCTCCTGGGTTGGTAGCCAAGAGATCACACATGTTCCATTATGCCTTTTCAGTGTTCCTGAGAACCACCTTTTCAGAATACATTATTGTGGTTTGGTGAGACAGCTTGCTTCTCTTTTAAGAGTATTATAAGCACTGACATGCGTCTTACATGCTGCTTTTTAAAATGTCATTTATTTTAATACAGCTTTTAAATAACCATGATTTTGAGATTTTCACCAGCTGGATGATTGGGAAAAGACCAAGTAAGGGGTCAAAAAGTAGCAGTTTCCTGTTTTGCTGCTTTTGAGTTCTGCCCAGGTAGAACTAAGATTTAAATGAATCACAAGATATGAGAAAATTGACAATAATAGAGAGATTTATTTATCTATCCATATTGTACCAAGGAATGTTCATAATACTGCTCTCGGTGTCTTCAGACACATGAATTTAAACTCTAAAAATTATCAACAATTACGATAGTGTATGGGAAATGATGCAAGTAAAAAGGTTGAGAACATTTTTCCAAGGTACAAGAAAAAGGTAGCAACATAATTCTTAAACTGAGAGAAGGAATATGGGGTAGCTAATTTCCATCCTAAAAATAATAGTTTTCTATTATTCTGTTCTACTATTTCATGGTATTTTCTGTTGAGAACAAATCCAGTTTAAAGATCAAGAACTATGAGAAAAAATGGAAGAAGAAGAAGAAAAGGTAGTTGCCCATAAAACATTAAATAGCATGAAAGGGATTGAATAGTCACAGAACACCTAGTTACATTTTCTTCTTGCACTGCCATGCTATTTAAATTCTATTTCTAACATTCTAATTTGTTTAACTATACCAAAAAAGCACTTCTATAGAGTTGATGTCCAGAATCTCTCAAATAATTACTATTTTAATATTAACATTAATATAACCAAACGGGGCTACATGAAGAGTGGTCAGATTAATTTTGTTTAATTAAATGTTAACTGTATTTTATCTATCTCATCTACTTTTTTCAAATTTTCTTTATGGAAAAGGGTGAGGCAAACAAAAGGAATTCCAGAATACATTTTTCTTTTTCCTCCCCTCCCCCCTCACATTCTCTCTTCTCTTCTCTTCTCTTCTCTTCTCTTCTCTTCTCTTCTCTTCTCTTCTCTTCTCTTCTCTTCTCTTCTCTTCCCTTCCCTTCCCTTCCCTTCTCTTCTCTTCTCTTCTCTTCTCTCCCTTCCCTTCCCTTCCCTTCCCTTTTCTTCTCTTCTCTTCTCTTCTCTTCTCTTCTCTTCTCTAAAGAACAGTTTGAAGTTCCATCCACAGGCCAATCTCATCTATAATGTAAAACTGAGCAGAGTTGTAATTTGTACTGGAATGGCAAACAATGACAGTTTTAAGGCAAGGTGGGAATTTTAAATAAATGGTAAGGCAAGGGCAAACCTTCCATAACACTACATGAATAAACTACGTAATACATTCCTTAAACTACAAGAAGTCATCACCTGTTAAACTTCATTTGAAAGAGACATTTCTAAATGAATAATTAAACATAAAATGAAGTGGAAAATCTGTGGGTGTACATAGATATGTAAAGGCTGGAGCTCTAACATAGGAAGGCAACTCCCTAAAACAGTTAAAAGTGGTGGCGGGAAGTTTGTACTCTTATATTTGCAAGGTTCTGTTAATGTAGCCTTAGAATAAAATAGAATTAGTTCCTGTAGTTGTGATTCCTGTATGTCCCTGGAGGGCTGACATATATAAAATGTACATTCTTATATTACACATTTCAAACCCTATTATCAATTTCTGCTTATCCAGGCAGGTCTCTTGCATTTTTTTACTGCCCTTCCATCGCATGCACCTTGGTAGTTTTGATGTTACAGCAGAATATTGACACCAATCCTTCCCTCATGCATTTCAGATTCCCACTAGCCACCCATCCTATCAACAATAACAAGCACCTTGTCAAGTCTAAATTTAAAGTACAAACTGAAGTTGAGTGCATTTTCAAAAAGATAGAACCAATCTGATGAAAACATGATGAGAACCACCACAAGCAACAGCAAAAGACAATGTGCGGTTTATTTTTAATTTGCTTTTTAATCAGCTTTATTTTAATCAGAAAATTGTATCTAGTGAAACTCATTAAATGATATCTAGATTGAATGAAATGAAAAACAACCTTTACTGTTTGGTCAGCTATTTCATTCTAGGGTAGTCCCTCAGCCAAAAATGAAAATGTGGACTTTAATGATTAAAATGAAGTAGCTAATGGTATATGCCTGCCTTGCCTGCCTGCCTGCCTGCCTGCCTGCCTGCCTGCCTGCCTGCCTGCCTGTCTGTCTGTCTGTCTATCTATCTATCTATCTATCTATCTATCTATCTATCTATCTATCTATCTATCTATCTATCTATCTATCTCTCTTTATTTCAGTTGAAAGTTTTTTCAAAATATCCCTTTGAGCACAGATTATAAAGTCAAGCCACCACCACCCAGCTCTGCTTTGTCTGATAAGGAACCTTATCAAATACAGCAATCAATCAAGTCAAACTGATTATGCCTCCAGAGTTTTCAGGGTGTCTTGTTTTCCATATTGACTTTTACAATATAGTTCTGCTAAATCGAATAAGCAGAGATAGCACTCAACAGAGCAGAGGTGGTATTCAGCAGGTTCTGACCAGTTCTGGAGAACCAGTAGTGGAAATTTTGAGTAGTTTGGAGAACCAGCAAATTCCAGCTCTGACTGGCCCTGCCGCCAACTATTTTCTGCCTCCCATTGAGTCCCAGCTGATCAGCTGGGCCTTCTTTTGTTTCTCTGCACAGGAGAACAGAGCTGGAAAACAGGTTAGTGGGATAGGGAGAGAATGGAGATTTTGCAGTATCCTTCCTCTGCCACACCCACTAAGCCATGCCCACAGAACCAGTAGTAAAAAAATTTGAATCTCACCAGTGCAACAGAGATGTGGTAAGGACTGTGTTTGATGATCATGATCCAATGCGAATATTGTTGTATAGAGATATTGCACCAGGATGGGAGAGAACAATTTCAAATTTCCCTCTTTGCCATGGAGTGCACTGGCTGATGCTTTCTTAGACTGTAATTAGGCTTCAAGATTGAAGATTAGGTTGGTTTCTTTTTGTTTTTTTACTATTTTTGCCCTGAGTAGTGTTAAATGTGTGGGAACGCAGTGGCTCAGTGACTAAGACACTGAGCTTGTCGATCAGAAAGGTTGGCAATTTGGCAGCTCAAATCCCTAGCACTGCATAATGGAATGAGCTCCTGTTACTTATCCCAGCTTCTGCCAACCTAGCAGTTCAAAAGCATGTAAAAATGCAAGTAGAAAAATAGGGATCACTTTGGTGGGAAGGTAACAGCGTTCTGTGCACCTTCTGTGTTTAGTCATGCCAGCCACATGACCACGGAGATGTCTTTGGACAGTGCTGTCTCTTCGGCTTTGTAATGGAGATGAGCACCACCTCCTGATGATTGACAAATCAAATAAACAAACAAACAAACAAACAAATAAGCAACCATGGTGCTAAATGGCTTGCCATATTTTCCCCCCTCATAATTCATTCTGTTTTCTGCATGCTTCATTTTCTTTGGAAGAAGTAGTTAGCACTTAGCACCCTGTAAAAGTGCACCCCAGGTGATAGTTGGGCCATTTATCAATAGTGATTTTCCCCAGATGCTTTCCTGATTTTGCTCACCTTCTCTGTTCCACCAAAGTCTGCTTGGTGGTTCCTGGATCACAGCCAGCAAACCTAAAATAGTGTATGAAGCATCTTCTCTTTGCATACGCCAAATAAAGGGAATCGTATTAGAAAAGCATATTCTCATATTATTTAGTCAAGAGACGTAAAAAAAAAACAACACCTTCTTCATGTATATTTGTTCTGCCTCTCTAAACGATGCACTTAATCACCTAAACAGCATGTTTATTGTGGTAACTTTAAATTCTTCATGTATTGCAAGCTTTGGGGAATCAGATTATCTAGAATATAAATAATAGATGTGCAAATTATGTAAGATCATCTTAGAATAATTGATCCAATTATAAAAAAATATGCAAACATATGGAAAAGTCTATTGATGCATGAATTAACACAAAATAATTTTTAGATTTGACACATCAAATTGATTCAGAGATTCATTTTGTAGGATGATATGGAAGAGTGATTCAGTCACAGCTTAAACAGAAACATTTGTGATCCCACGGAAGAAGTTTGAGATGCATTCAGAATTAGGTGCTTTTTTAAAGTAATGTTTTTGTATATTGGTTGGTTTTAGCTTCTTGGTCTATTATTGGGCATATATATCCACAGCACTGTAAACTATAAATGCAGAAAAAGATGAAACTAAAAAAAATGTTCAAGAGATATACCAAGAACTTGCCCTTTCAGAGGCAGGTAGATTGTCAGTTAGCATTTACAAAGGTCAAGGGCACCAAAATAGCCCAGGGATACTGACCTCTTCTTTGGAAGATAAAGTTATCTCCATAGGGTGATCAAGGTGAAACAATACAAATATTCTCAATTTTGCATAGGTCACAGAGTAGCATATAAATTACTTATAAATTAATCATGGATAAAAACTGCATCATGAGATCTTGATGGTGCCCTGTGTTGTGGATGTTTGTTGATTATTTTGTCATGTAAGCCACTTATCAATGCAAACAATCAGTTTAATATTTAAAAAATGACTTCCTATTTAGGTAAGAGTCGTGAGCAGAATTTTACCTCGAATGCTTCAAGTACAACTGTCCCACATTCTATGTTCAGGCTTTCAGTGGAAAGCAATAGCATTTTGATAACTTTTTTATTCTACATTGTTGTTGAAAAACAAGGGAAAGTTTAGGATAATCCAATGAAAGAAAAGAATATCAATAATTCCGAGCAAAGCCTACAAGAAGCTCACATTTGAATAAAACAGGGAGATCTTCTGTTAAAGGACAACATGAAAATGTCCTTTTCCTTCTCACTGATGTGTTAGAAAGATGAGGAAAAAAGCCCAGGCCGGTGCAAGATTATATTAGTGATGTTTGAACATGGGTGGATAATATTTATTTTATTACACTAGTAATAAATTCTGGACAGAGTACATTCAGTCTCATTTTGCTAGACCATTCATGTAAATATTCCATGTATACAAACCATCCCTCCCTCCCTCCCTTCCTTCTTTCCTTTGCTCAAAGCATAGTCTTCTCCTTACCAGCAGGCAGTTACAATTGGCTAACATTATTGGCAAATGCTTCGTTTCCTAACAATGCTTAATACAAATCAATGCATACATAACTATAGTGATCCATTTTCTCCAGTAGGAAGAATGGTGGTGGGAAGATCCATGATGGTTTCATAGCCCTCACTCTTTTTAGACCAGAAGTGGTCATGGGCTTACGCTTGGGGGTTTTACCACTATGTGCTCCACCTTAGTAGAACACGACATCTGGAAAGGCTTAGTGGAATCTTTGGTTGGAGCAGGAAAAAAAGGAGAAAATTAGAACCGTGGAGAAATTGAGATGAGTAAAAATGAAGTCACTGAACCAGGGTCTATCTCAATTTGATTGCTTTCCTGCAAGCAGCACCTGAGGACTTTGTTGCCTTGCCATGTTCTAGCTGCTTTGTTACCCAGCTGTGTTTGCTGTTCTTACTTAACTTTACCAAATTGACATGCTGATATGCAAGCCTGGTGGCTCAGCTGCCTTATCACTTAATTTTAAGCCAAGTCTCCCAGGTCTTCCTGGATCTGCACCATTTGCCAGCAAACGTTTCCCCTGTGTGGGCATCTTGTCAAGTGTACCAGATGGAATACCTTGTGGTAGAAATCAGAGCACATTCAGTCTTATTCTTTCCCCACAGCTTCTGTTGATGTTGAGGTGAAAATATAATCAACTTTTACAATCTAGTTTAGGACTAAGCTTCCGATAAGGGAATAATTTAAGTTCCCCAGGTTTCTGGTGTTACAATGTCCGGTTACCATGACACACATATTATTTATTTCCTGATAAACAGGAAATAAAGTTTGGGATTATAGTGTTAAAAAGTGTTTAACTCTGGAACATATCTGATAGAAGAATAAGCTGAAGGAAAAATGGAATGAAAAAAAAAAGATAAATTAAATGGTATTGATCAACCATGCTATGATAATCTTCTTTTCAATTTCTCCATGTTTTTCTGTTGTTGGTTTTTTTCCCCCCCTTAACTCTTATTTAAAAGATCTCAAAAAAGATTTTGGCTGCAATTTGCAGCTAACCATCAGTATAATCTCTCTAAGCCTATTTTATAAGGATTATAAGTTTTTGAAAAGCAAAGATCATTTTGGGGTGTTTGTGGGCTATGTAAATATATCACTTTTTGGCATCTCTTCTTTCCCATGGGACTAAATAAGAAGTTTAATCACTTCATTCTGATTTTATTTTCTACTCATGTAATCCAATCAGAGAATGTAATTTATAGGGAGGACTATAATATTATTAACTATATATTCCTGTATTTATTGAAAATTAACGAATACTTGAAAAGTCAAGGTTTAGTGTGCAGGTTCCTGTAAAGAAGCAGAAAAATCCTCTTTTCTTTCAGTGCCTATAAAGGACAAGTTCATCAAATCATGGAAGGTACCCCTGAAAGACTAACAAGACAACAAAAATGGTCAAAGCCAAGAAGGGAACTGGAAATGTTACTGTGTACAACCTGACATAATGTAGCATTGGCACATCATGTTGACACCTGGCTCAGAATAATTCCAAGCCAACAGCTTCAACATGAGAGTCACACTCTCTACACCTTGTGCAAGGATAATGTAATATCTGGCACCAAAGGTTTGTGATTTAGGATTTATCAACATTGGCTGTTTAAAGACACCTCCACAGAACATTTGTGGTGCCTGTATGGTTTATTAGTTGTATCCTGAAATTATTAGCTCTCACTTGAATGAAAGCAAACCATCTTTGGTTTCCCTTCATTGTTCTTTTTTAGAAGATTAGATCTCTGCAAGACTCCTTGAGTCAGACTAAGGTTTCTTGCCAGCAAGATTTGGAACTGATACATACTTTTTGAGTGGTGGTGGTGCAGTGGTTAGAGTGCAGTACTGCAGGCTGCTACCGCTGCCTGCCAGCTGCCTGCAATTTGGCAGTTCAAATCTCACCAGGCTCAAGGTTGACTCAGCTTGCCATCCTTCTCAGGTGGGTAAAATGGGGACCCAGATTGTTGGGGTCAATATGCTGGCTCTGTAAACCACTTAGAGAGGGCTGTAAAGCACTGCAGAGTGGTATATAAGTCTAAGTGCTATTGCCATTGCTGTATTTTTATGTAAAAATATTTTTAGAAATCATCATTTCAGCCACTGTAGGATGAAGGCCTCTTCCTTATATTACCAATCAATACAAACCTGGACTTTCTTTTGCCAATTACAATATACATTATCCTATATCACCTGGCTTGAAATTTTGGGCTTGGACAACCTTGAACTATGCCACCTATGGTTGGACTTAAGTGTAGCACACAAAATTATCTGCTACAATGTCCTACCAGTCAATGACTACTTCAGCTTCAACTGTAACAATACAAAAGCACACAACAGATACAAACTCAATGTAAACTGCTCCAAACTTGATTGCAGAAAGTACAGCTTCAGCAATAGAGTGGTCAATGCCTGGAATGCACAACCTGACTCTGTTGTTACATCCTGTAAGCCCCACTCCTTTAACCTTAAACTATTCACTATTGACCTGATCCCATTCCTAAGAGGTCTGTAAGGGTTACATAAGTGCACAATCGTGCCTACTGTCCCTGTCCTGTTGTCCCCATTTATTCATACCTATTTCCTGTATTCTTACTCATGTTTATACTTATACCTGTTATCTTCTAAGTGATTGACAAACCAAATAAATACAATAAAATAAATAAATAAATAGGGCCCACAATACTTGTTGATGTTGTTGATCCATCTATTTTGTAATATTTGATCGATTTTATCTTTATGACATTTCATAAAAGACAGCTCTATTAAGGTATCACTAAAATGGGTAAAATCACTAGACCACAGGCTGTGACTAGGAAGCCTTCTCATTGCAGCTTTTTTGTCAGTTGAAGATAAAGGTGCCTTTACACATACAGGTGAAACTCGAAAAATTAGAATATCGTGCAAAAGATCTCCACGGTCTCTTTCAACCCCATGATTAAGAAACAAAATTATGGTAATTTTGGAGTTCTGTCTAAAGTCTTCCAATAAGACAATTCTTGAGGGTTTGATGGGCTTATGTTCTTCTGTTATGTTATAGAACTCCAAAGGGTTTTTGTAGAAAAAGATGAAAATAAATATAGAAATGAGCCCTTTGTATTGAAATTCTTGTAGACTTTTCTTTAACAAGACCTTTCTATACCCTCATCACCAGAGTTTCCCACTGCCTAATGATGCCCACTGATTGAAAAGAGCGATTGCAAGCCTGGATGTGTTGAGTAATCTGTCCAGATAAGTACTCGTAGGCACTTTAGAATCAAATAAATGATTACATTTGTACTCTGCTGACACATTATTGCTGTGATTACTGATCTGCTGAGAATTGTTAAAGTGCAAGACTCTGTAATGAATTGTTTCTCCCATAGATTTGATTGCCTTCTATATTTAAGTCCCTCATGCTACTCTTACTTTGCAGAATTGCTACACTGATGATCCTCATCAAATAATATCTTCATATCACTTTACAGATGTCTTCACAAGTCCCCAAAGGATAAAAGCTTGTGTTAAATACACTGAGGTTTTTTATTTATAAATATTATCCATAACTTTCTTAAAGAGCTGTTTACTGTTTTTTTTTTTAATCATTGGGAGATCTTAGGCTTCTTTTTCAATTAACTCCTGCTGGGCTTTCCAATTATGTATGAAAGCTAAATATTACCCAATTTAGGGCTATAATTTGTTTTTAATGCTTGTTTGAACAACATGCTTTGTTTATTACTTTGTCATTCCTACCAATCTTAAGAACTGAAATATACAAACTCTCATTACATTTCTTTAAGCATGCTTTTTAAAAAAGTGAAAAAACCCCTAAACACTGTCTTTCATTGTTAAAAAGCCACCTGCATTATTTACTTGAAAATGGAGCGAACTTTTTATTTCTCTCTTTGGTGCATTACAGGTGCTAACTGTAATATTGTCTCAAAAGATATCCTATGGAGATTTCACCTAAAGAAGTAGAGGGGAATTGTAAAAAAAGGGAGGGGGAAGAAGGAAGGGAGGGAGGGAGGGAGGGAGGGAGGGAGGGAGGAAGGAAGGAAGGAAGGAAGGAAGGAAGGAAGGAAGGAAGGAAGGAAGGAAGGAAGGAAGGAAGGAAGGAAGGAAGGAAGAGCACTGAGACTTTTGTTGACTAATTTTGACTAAAGATCTTTGAAAAAGTCTAATGAATTTCAGCTCTGAAGAAAAAACCTATTTGCCTTTTAGATTGTTTTTGGCACTTGGAAGGAGTGATAGGAGTTACTATAATTCTGTTTATTTATGCCTTTATAGTGCAGGATTATTAAAGAGATACAGAAATATCTGTTCTTTTTCTTCCGGTTTGAGCTTCCTCGGTGATAGATCGAAATCCGTGATCATACGTGGTTTCGATCTGTGCTCATCACCGGAGTGCCTGAGCCGGCTGGATTCAGAGCTAAGCCATAGAGGTGGTGAAGGGGGGGGACTGCCAGGAGGGTCGAGAAGAGCCACATCTCTCCTCCTCAGCTGGCCATTACTCCCTTTCCCGAAGGCGGTTGCAGCGGTGGTCAGAAATGGCCACCTCAAAGAAGAACTCGACCGGAAAAGAATGTGCAGGAGGAAGATAAGAAGAGAAAGTTTTGGTTGACCAGATTAAACTGAAAAAGCAACAAATTAAGGTACCCTGGAATTTGAACTATAAAAAATAACATTGTTCCCAAAGAAGATTTTGAAGCAGCAAAGGAGAGAGGGAAGGGAAAGGATTTGGCTTTTTTTCCCTTTCCTTCCTTATACTGACAGCTAAGAGATTTAAGTAAGTAATTGACAAAAATCCACTTTGACATCAATAGGTATTTAAGCTGAAAATAAAACGTCAAACAGATAATAAAGACTTTTGGATACTCAAAAACCTTTAAAAGCAGGAAAGGAGAGAAAAGGAAAGAATAAAAGGGCAGGATCTGGAAAAATGGAGGAGACTGCCTGGAACTAAAAGGAATTTACAGTGAAACCATAACAAAATTCCTAAAAGATACATTCCAACTGAAACTTTGTAACAATACTTTGTAACAAGTTCTAATAATAGAACCCCAGGAAGAGAAAGTGGAAAAAAGAAGCAAGAAGAAACAGTTTTGGATTATTTGGATAACTTGGTGATTTTTGGATTTTTGGCTGTTGGATTTAAATGACTAAAATAAATCGGGTGGTTGTTTAAAAGTGTTTAAAATGGCATCACTTTTAGAAGAACTGAAAATGGAACTTGAAAAACAGAAAGAAGATGCACAAGAAGGAAGAGGTTCTTTTGGCTTTGTATTTCAATTTTTAGAAATGGAGATCTGGAACTATGAGAAACAACAAGAAACGCTTGTAGAACAAGAAGGTTGGGACAAAGAAGAAGCCATCTTTAATGATCAAGTAATTTTATGTGGGGAAAAAAGGAGAGGGGGGAAAGAGAGTGAAAAATTTAAGATTTGAAAAAACAACCAACAAAAAGAATAGTTTGAAAAATAATTACAATATTAGGAAGCAACAGAAGAGGTCACAAAAGAGAGAATTAGAAGTAGAGAGACAAGGGGGCAAAAAGGGGAGGGGGAAGAAGAGGGGGAAGAAGGAAAGGAAAAGAAGTTATACAAGACAGAAACAAGATATAGAGAAACAGGGAAAATGTATAAGGATTGAAAGTATAAGCCTATTTAGAGATAATGGGTGAAAATTTAATTGAAAAAAAGGGATTCTGCAAAGGTACATAAGATCGTATTGTTATATTAGAAATAGAAATAATTTTAGAAAATATGAAACAATGTATGATTAAAATGATGGATAAAATACTTATTATAATGTAGTGGAATGTTTGCTAATAAATAAATGAAATAAAGTAAATGAGAGAATGAAATTAGGAAAGGATCGGAACATTTTAATTATTATTAATGATTTATAAAAATGTAAGTGAAGAGAAATATGGAAAAAAAGAATTAATTATGGAAAGTTTATAAGTGTTCACAAGGAAGTATGATATTCAATTGAAAAGAAATGTTAAAGATGTTAAGATTCTAACTAATATTAATGATAGAATTGAATTGGAATGGAATGAGTGTTTATTTACTATTGTTTTATATATATATATATGTGTGTGTGTGTGTGTGTGTGTGTGTGTGTATGTGTGTGTGTGTGTGTGTGTGTGTGTGTATAGTATTCAGCTTTGTTCGGGTATTTTCCCACGTCATTGTAGTTGTGCTTTTAAAGTTGTAGCAACGTTTCGGCAGAATCTCATCTGCCATCATCAGGCTTCTGTATTGTGTTCGTCTGTATCTATATGTTATATTCTGCTTGGCACACACTAAAATACACATATATATTAAAGAACATAGTGTGTATTTTAGTGTGTACCAAGCAGAATTTGATTGGAAGTTATGTACTATATTAAATGTTATAATTTTAAAGGCATAAATTGAAGTTTAAATAAAAGTTAAATTGATAAAATTAAAAGATATAAAGGTGTCATACTCCAATTAGTAACTACAGGGGAAAATTTGTTTAATGAGAAAAGGTAATATGAAATTGAAACAGGACAGACAAAAGTATAAATATAATGATTGGAAAGATATTGAAACTTAGAAAATAATATATAATTGAATTTAGATATGAGATAATTAAAAATAAAGTTGAGAAAACCAAGGGATGGGAAAATTATGGAGAAAATGTTAAAATAGTAATAAGATATGGAATAGAACACAAAGATGAATATGAAATTGAATTTGTGTATGAAGAAGTGATAACCCGGGATCATGGTATTCTCAAAAAATATGTTTTATTTGTATTAAGTTTTTGTGAAAACCCAAATAAAATTTATATTAAAAAAAAAAAAGAAATATCTGTCCTTTTAATGCTTGTTGTACATTATGATATACCACTGGAAGGAGCTAGAGCAATGATGTTGAACTGCCCAAGGATGTAGCAGCTTGACATCAGTATGGTTAACATTTTGAGATCTGTGTGGAAGGGAAAGAACAGAACAGAAACAGGCTTACCCCTGAAAATAATAATACTACATTAAAAAAATACAAAAAATAAAATAAAAAATCAAGGACCAGGGTCTGTTACTTTTGGGGATTATGTACCTTTGAGATGTATCAGCTCTTTTGAAAAATATGACATGTGGGGCCCTTTCATATGAAAAATAAAGGGAAATCATTTAAAAAGCTGCCAGATTCTTTTCCACTCATCTTCTGACAAGACAGCAAAGGAGATGGGAGAATGAAAGAAAGCAAAAGGAGAAAAGCAGAGATACACAAAAGAAATCAAAGGTTCATCTCCTTTGGAAAAAAACAGCAATAAAACACTTGAGGTCACATGCCAAGGGGGTCCTATGTGACACAGGATTTTGACAGCTTTCTGAACCTTAAGCCCTGAGCTCAAAACTCTTGTTTGTTTTTCTTATTGGCCACCTCGAGGCAAAACTTTGTCTACCATAGTAAGAAATAATAGAACTTGAATAGTAATAGACAGTGAGTATCTAGTCATATTATATGTGCAATCAGGGAATGGAGAATGCCCAAAGAACATTGTTATTAAAGGTATAGCACAATGGCTTTGGGTTTAGCACTCTAGGTGGTAATCTGCACTCTACTGAAAGCGGAATGAACGAAAGACAGAAATATTGGATACTGATTCAGGAGTTGTGTGGTCAGTTATGGCTCAGTTCATCTGATTTTGGACTTTTGAAAAAAAATCTTTGAACTAGGACCTTCAGGATCCATAAAAAGAACATATATCAATAACGGTTTTTTTAAAGAAAATTTATATCTACAAAATTCCTTAACTCAGTTGATTACAGCCGTAGTGGGCCTGGATAGAAATATTTACAAATAGTATGAAGTATAAGCCAGCTATTTTAAGATATTTGTCTTCAAGGAAAAAAGGGAGAGGAAGTGAGAATTTTACTTTGAAAGAATTAGTTAGAAGTCTAAGCCTAAGTACTATTAAAGAAGAGACTCAGTAAAAGCTCTCCATGGCGCTGCAATACTGGATCTTTCATTCCTTAAATTTGGTCCCCCGTTTTGGGAGCACTTATTTAAAGTCTGGGTTCATACATGGGATGTGCTAAAATGTACATATAATGTACAATAACACAAACAACTAAAACATAAGTTAATGTGTGAGGTATTAAATTTCATAATATGCTGGACTGCTGGTTACCAGCATGATTTAAGCCAAGTCTACTGTTATGTGTAACCATCAAAGTCTGGCTATTCATACTTTATTTATTTTATTTTTCAATTGCTTACAAGATAATAGGTATAAGTATATACATAGTCATGAATACATGAAATGGGTACATATAAGAAAAATAAAAGAAACAATAGGACAGGGACGGGGTCAGGTCAATAGTAGACAGTCTAAGGTTAAAGTTTTGGGGGTTTGGGGAAGAAACTACAGAGTCAGGTAGAGTATTCCAGACATTGACCACTCTGTTGCTGAAGTCGTATTTCCTGCAATCAAGTTTGGTGCGGTTAACCTTGAGTTTGTATCTATTGTGTGCTCTTGTGTTATTATGGTTGAAGTTGAAGTATTCATTGACAGGTAGGACATTGCAATGTTGTTTAGTCTAGTGTAGTCACCAAGAAAGATAAAAGCGTGTGGGCAGGATGCTGCCCATGTTAGTAGTGTATTTAGCTTGTTTACATGTTCGATGTCATAATCAGATGCTCTGTAACATAGTAAGAATTGAAATGTGATATTTAAGGATAGTTCACAGATGATGGTCCAGGAAGAGCAAGCTCCTGGGTAACTTGGATGTTTTTTAGATGTAAAGACTTTTTATAGAAGATAGCAACACCACCTCCTCTACGAATTTCATGATCTGATCGGTAAACATGATAGTCTCTTACTGTGGTAATGGAGTCAGGGAGAGATGCGTTGAGCCATGTTTCACAGACAAATATGATGTCGAATTTAGCCATATTTAGTAAGAGGAGAAATTCAGGTATTTTATTCGCAAGGCTTCTTGCATTGAGTAGCTTGCATTTAAGGCAAGCAGTAGTTGGAATTGAGGTAGTTAGGGGTGTGCGTACCTAGTCTTGGGTGATGGTGGATTTTTTGAGGTCGGGTTGTGGTTGAAGGTTAAAGCTGAGTTGCGGGTTGTGTGACTTACTTTTGATACAGTCAGCATGGTAGTCAATGTACAGGTCCTTCTCTCCATTGTCTAGACATTTTTTTAGTTCAGTGCGGAGTACACGGGAGCAGGCACGTTGCTGTATGGTTAGGTCAGGGCGACAATGGAGGTTCTTAATGGTTGGTGTTGGTTTTGGCGAGTGAATTTATAGTGTAAATGAATTTACGTTTGCTTGATTCATTTTTGCAAATGACCCTGCAGAAGTGTGGGGCCACAGAGCCATCTCTGTTTTCAGCTCATGGCCAATGCGGGAAATGTCAAGTATTTCATCAGGGGAGATGGTTGATGCTTGATAATCACTGATGATGTTTCGGACAGTTGTGATGTCATCATTATTATTGATGTCCTCTAGACCAAATAAGATGGCATTTGGATGTTTCCGTTCACGCTCAACAGCTTGTCTGATGAGGATTGAGATATCATTATTTGTCTGGCTTATGTTTTTTTGTGGATTGGGTTGTGGATTGGGTTGTGGTTGTTGGGTAGAGATGTGGTTTGTAGCTATTGGATGTTCAGATTTTTGCGTTGTGTCTTTTTTTTCAAAGTTGGATAATCTTTCTTTTAAGGCGTCCAGGGATGCTACTATGGTGTCAAGGGATGTTATTCGTGTTTCAATGGTATCAACTCTTTCCAACAGATCCAGTTTGGGTCTGCATGATTTGCAGAGATATAGAAACTCATTGGATGATTCCAGGTATTGAATCATTTGCTCGGGTAATCACAAGCAGTCATGATGAGTGTATTTGTTACATAGAGAATATTTGATGGAGTTTTCAATATCCTTTAGAGTTTTGCAGCATTTAAGGCATATGCAGGAATCTTGTGGTTCATTGGTGGGGATTACTTTCTCTTTAGGTTGTGGTTTGGCATTGGATTTTTTTGTTGGAATGGTAGGTTTGTTAAGATGGTACGTTGATTAAATTAATTAATGGAACAATTTTGGGTAATCAATATAGCCAATATCACATCAATCAATCAATTGCAGTAATCTCTCTAGTCAAATAATTTTCCTAAACAACAATCAGCCTAATCAATTAATTACACTAATCGCTAATCAATTAATTACACTAATTATTAATCACACTGTTCAATTAAATTCACTAAATCACTGATTTTACTAATCAATTAAATTACATGAATCTTGATCTTTTAAACTAATCAGTAATCACACTATTTGCACTAAAAACTCTAATCACACTAATCAATTAAAACAATAAATCAATTAAACCATTAATGAAATATTTTATAGAAATTGATTATCTAATCACTGATATGGGTGATGAGGTAGAAAAGTTGTAAGTTTTGAGGTAATGAATTAATCAGTGTTTGATTAAAGTAATGAGGTAGTATTGAGAGTCTGCAAGGAAAGGGTTAATTGTTTTACTAGCAGCTGTGATTTACTGGGTGGTAGGAATTTATTGCTCTGATTGCTGCTGCTATTACTCTGTAAACAATAGGCTGTAACAAGATGTTCAAAGCATGCTGGATTTTTGAAAGAGAGCAAAACTTGCTGAATTAAAACACTTTTAACTACAATCAATATGTCTCTGAATAAGATTGTTTTCCAATAGTTTCCTAAAGTTCTTCAAGTTGAGTAGTAGTAAAAATACAGTCCAGAAATTTGGGTTAACCAATCCAATCTGTCCTTTACTTTTGAAGTTACTTCTAGTTGCAATATCTTTTTTTTTTTAACTAAATCTGATAGTCACTCCAGATCGTTAATCACAGCTATTTTCCTCCTTTGAGTCCCACTTTCCAAGGAAAATTCCACTGCAGGAAAGCATGGTTGGGTTGGCTTACAATAATATCTCAACTATCTTACTGGCATTTCCTCCTCCTCCTCCTCCTCCTCCTCCTCCTCCTCCTCCTCCTCCTCCTCCTCCTCCTCCTCCTCCTCCTCCTCCCTCCTCCTCCTCCTCCTCCTCCTCCTCTCCCCAAGGAACACAGAAGGAAATGCTTTGGTTACCTTCCAAATGATTCTGATTATAGGGATAACCTAAGTATGTGTCGCAACTAGTCTTTGACTAATGTTTCTCATCATTGAAGGGACAATGGAAAGCAATAAGAGACATGATTGCACAAATGGGGACACATCAACATCCTTCCCTCTTTATAATGATAAAGGAACACTTGTATAGGGCTCTAACAGAGGCAACTTTATTTTATTTTAGAACCAGTGGTGTTGAAGTCTTAGGCAAAGCAAAATAGTTTTTTGTAGCCTATTAAAGGTAACATATTTCATTAGTACAATTTATTTTTTGCATACTTTACTTTTGATTCCTAGGAACCTATACTTCATTCTTCTGTAATATTCTCAAGCATTATCTTCTATTTCAGATTCTGATGATCAGCATTTATAACTGTAGTCAACTTCAATCTTTGAAATGTCATTGTCGTTGTTTTTAGCCCATTCTACAACATGTTGCTTAATGAATTCTTGAGTTTTATTTTCATCAATTCCAAACTGTGTGAACAATTTACTCTCTATCTTGTGAGTTTCTTGAAGGTTTAGTTGTGGAAAGTAAACATATATTTAATTTTCTGTCATGGAACAAGAATAACTCCATCTGTCATCAAAATATTTACTTTATGTAGTGTGGAAGACACATAAAACTTTATATTGATATGATTTTTGACAGGGCCAGTTAGGAATGTTAGCTTAAGGCACTAGGCTGGAAACCAGGAGACCGTGAGTCCTAAGTCATGCATTCTGCCTTAGGGCTATGAGTTCTGCCTTAGGGACAAAGTCAATTGGATGACTTTGGGGCACTCAATCTCTCAGCCCCTAGGAAAAAAAAAGTTATAGCAACCTACTTATGAAAATCTTGACACAAAGAAAATAGAAAGCCCTTTCCTCTAACTGCCGATTTAATAGTAAACATTGTAGTGCCAAAACATCCACTAATTTCCAAGCTCTTGGCTTCTATTTGTCAAGCCTTATCCTATATACAGAATTTTTGTTCATGTTGTATTCACTTTCTGCTTTTTTAGTGATAATACTCTGAGACTTCCTAATATTAGACCTACAGGAAAAGGCAAGTGGAAAATCTTTACCACCATCAATATAATAAAACATAGAAATACAGGGATCTCAGAGATCTTCTAGTCTAGCTCAAGCAGGAACACATATGTTATCTTCTTCTCCTCATGAAGAATAGTGTCAAGTAAAAATGAAGTGTTAGTTATTTAAACAATGCCAAAAAATGAAACGATAAGAAGGCTATTCGAATAAATAAGCTAAGACCTAACTAGTTAACATTAAAAAATAATTAAAAAAATGGTTTGAAATAGGACAGTGCAACTTTGAAAAGTCATATCAGATTAAGTAAAACAAAAATGCAAATGTATGTCCATAGCCTGCATTTATAGTACCAATAGCTTTTTATATAAATATGGTAACATATTTCTAGAACTGAGGGTTTTAATAGATATTATAATGTTGAAATCATCATTGTATGATTACTGAACTGACTTAAAAAATCTGCCATACATTTTTGTAGTTGTTATTTTGATGTGCCCTGCATGATCCATGGCATTTGAAATCCAATGAAATGGATATTTTCTTTTCTTTTTTTTTCTAAGTTTAATAAAGGGGAGATAAATGAGTATTGTTTTTTAAATGATACAAACAAAATCCTCCCCAGCATTATTAAACAACATGGAATAACTGCATAGTCAGCAATTAAACATTTAGGAAAGCTTGAGCAATAAATAAATGCATTTGAAAAGCTGGTCCAGTTTTTCTAGTCTCTTAGTGAGATAATTTCCCAAAAGAGTCATAGCTGAATTTCTACTTTCCCCAGAGGCTATCTTTGATGTCATCTGCACTTAGGAAACAACTACAAATAATATGATTAATAATCATGCAGGACCATATTATAAAAGCTTCTGTATTTCTCCGGCTACAGAATATTTTGCAATTGTTGCATTTCTACTCAGTTATTCATACAGAGGAAATAACTGGTGGTATAGAAGCCTTTTCTCCAGTGGTGGGATTCATTTTTTTTTTTTACTACTGGTTCTGTGGGCATGGCTTGGTGGGCATAGCAGGGGAAGGATACTGTAAAATCTCTGTTCCCTCCCCACCCTACTAACCTGCTTTCCAGCTCCATTCTCCTGTGCAGGGCAACAAAAGAAGACGCAGCTGGGACTCGGGAGGCAGAGAATAGATTGGGGCAGGGCCAATCAAAGGTGATATTTGCCAGTTCTCTGAACTACTCAAAACTTCTGCTACCGGTTCTCCAGAACTGATCAGAACCTGCTGAATATCACATCTGCTTTTCTCTCCTATTTAAACTATTTATTATTTTATTTCTTTACTCAATTTATGTAGACCCTCTCATTCAATAACCACTCAAAGCAAATTATATTTTAAAACAATCTGCCCAAAGCTCTCTCTTTTCCCAAATATGAAAGATTGAAAAATAAAGGCATAAAATTAACAAATGAAAAAAATAAACACAGGAAAAAATGTCATGGAAGGGGAAAAAAAAACCAGGGAAAAATTCAAATTTGGAATGATTCATCTCAAAATCTTGGCAAGTCCCTTCCACAGACATCTGCACGATAAAGTTTGTTTCCATGCCTGTTTTTCAGATATGTGCATGATAAAGGTTGTTTCCATGGTTGGATTTTTCTTTTTGAATTGTAATTCTATTCACAAAAGCTTGTGTGTCGCGTACTTGAAGGCGGTACTGTAAGTTGAATTGTTGCAACAACGGCAAAACTGTCACATGACTAAGAAGCATGCAACAATTGAGCTTCTTCAAGGGGCATTGAAGGTTATTTCTTGTTCAAAAGAGGACTGGGATGAATGTTTTACTCGAACATTTAAGAGATAATTGCAGGTGCCTCATCCATTATAAAGATGTTGACTTCATAAGGTCTACATAGTCATCCACCAGCCAATTAGCAAATCTATTCTGTAGCAGGTCAACCTATAGTTCTTTCAGTTTTCAGTTTGCTTCTTATTGCTTGTTAATTTTTTGAGCAGACAAAAGCGATAAACTAAAGAGAGCTATAGGTAGCAATTGTTCATCTAATGCTAAATATAAAATTATCCATGCTTCCTTTAATTTGCCTGCAGAAGGTTTTTTTTTTCCTTATTTCAATCAGCTTGGAGGACTTTTTTTAACATTGCTGGAATTCTGCCCATATAGATATGCATTCAGACCATGCTATATCATTCTCGATGGGATATAGGCAACAGTACATTAGTTTTCAAGCTTCAGACCAACTAGTTGGTGTAGAATGAATGGAATACTGAGTGAATGATGCATTAATATGAGTGAAATTTCATAAATAAATAATGAGAAGGGTGGAAAATACAGATGTGAGATTGCTTGTTTAAAGAATTCATGGATGAATTTATAAGAAATGCTGATAGTGATATTAGAGGCTTCTTAGGAGTGACATGAACATATAACGTTTGCATGCAGTAGATGTCATGTTGCTTGCTAAAAATTCAAATGATTTCCCAAGAATATTAGACAGATTGCATGACACAGCGGGAAGTATGTATCTAAAAATTAATGTACCAAAACCAAGGTAGTTGTGTTTGACAGGGGAAATGGAGTGAACAATTACAGGTTATAGATGAAAAAGTAGAGCAAGTGGATGAATGTGAACTTTGATGAATTTACTAAAGTGGGAATGTGGATGAAAAAATGTTAAGGCATACTAATTCTGGCATGATATAATAGATAGCAAGTGTTTTATTGCAAGAAACAAATATGTGTTGAAAGAAGAGCAAATAGGTAGGCATAACCCTGCTTCTGCTCATTTGTTATATTCAAGTGAGGATGGGTACTGTAGGTCAGTGGAAAGGAAACCAACAGTGAATGCATTGAGAATGGTTACTTTAAAAATGTGCATGCTAAAAGAAGACAAGGTCAAGAAGGCTGCATAATAAACATGAATTAGTGACCAGAATAGAAGAAATATGTTAAGTTGGTTTGGTCACAGAGAGGGAATACCTGAGGATCAAATTACAAAACAAATATATTAAAAAGACAGAATGGTTTGAGAGGAAGTGGAGGACCAAAAATGGCACAGTTGAATGAAGTTGATGAGATATTTAAAAGAGGAGGAGGAGAGGAGGAGGAGGAGGAGGAGGAGGAGGAGGAGGAGGAGGAGGAGGAGGAGGAGGAGGAGGAGGAGGAGGAGGGAGGAGGAAACTTAAAGAACAAAAGGTAACAAGAACGGATGAGGTAGAAGGAAAGATGGTTTGTATGAAAAAACATAGTGAATGTAGTTAGTATAAACTAGCTTTAGATGCATTTTTGGTGTGTCCCCCCCTCCACTTTTGATTTCTTGGGTTTTATCTGCACACTGTAAACACTACTTATCCTCGAGAGGAAGACTATGATTGTCACATGTGCATGAGTTGGTTTCATAAGAACATCAATTTAATTCTTTGCTTTTTAAAGTGAGTAAGTATTTAAAACCACTTTTCGGTTTGCTTTAGCTAATCTCTTTTTTTAATGCCTTTTCATCCTGTTTATATATTAACTGGGTTAATATTTTGTGGAAACATCAAAAAAGCAGTGCTGTTTTAAGAATATAAAGCAGATTGCAGAAACTCTCCTGCTGGAGAAGAACAATCATGATGGCTCCATATCTCCGATCACACCAAGATAACGTCCATGAACTGGTTTTAATATTGTGGATAATATTGGTACTATTTTCACAACATGTTCCATAAAAAGTCCTGGATATAATTGCTACTATAATCTGGAAAAGTAAGTAAATGTAATCCAAATCTACATTTTATCTGTATGTTTGTCTGTCATAATTTCTGATCAAAGTGCAACTTTGAGATGACATTGCCAAGCCTTGAAGAACTTATTTTGTTTTGTTGGAGAGGTTTTCTTAGAATGAATGCCTATATGGAGAAGATATTTGTAATGGAATTTTTATGAAGGAGCCAGAAGAAGCGGAATAGATTGACTTGATGTCTTAGTTGGGGATACCTAGAATGTATATATTTTTTATATTGAAGTGTCACCTTAAAACATGAGCATGAGTCCAAAAGCTTGGAAGACCAATCCTCTGGTCCCAATGACCGATCCAGATTGGATCCTGCAACATTATTCTGAAACATGTTTATGTCTCATTCCTGCTGTATTTAGATTATAGGTAGCCTGAATCCTTCTCAACATGTTCATTGTAGGAGCACTGCATAAAAGTTGTAGAGCTAACAAACATTTTAGAATATCTTTTATGGCTC
This sequence comes from Notechis scutatus, assembly GCF_049901735.1. Classification (NCBI taxonomy): domain Eukaryota; kingdom Metazoa; phylum Chordata; class Lepidosauria; order Squamata; family Elapidae; genus Notechis; species Notechis scutatus. The sequence continues at coordinate 14,216,524 of NC_142017.1, read as the reverse complement.
CAACATATCTGAAAAACCAAGTTTCTTCAGTGTATCTTTAGTCTCTACTTCTCTTAAGGTTAGAATTCTTCATATGGACATGTTTGATGTTCTTAACAGATTACTGTTCTTTCACCAACTATGGATTTGGATCTGCTGAGTTTTTTTTAATCTTCTGTCTCTGTTAATTATTTTTTTAAATATCCAGGAAGAAATGAAATATAAAAGAATAATAGAAACTTTTAGTTCTCTGCAATCTGCATATCATCATGCTTAGAAAGGTAATCTTAGTAGATAAGACAAATTTACTCCTGCTGATGAATCTACTGCTCCATCCTTTCTCCGGACCCTGAATGTCAGATTTCAGTTTTCTGACAATTTAGTAATCCGTGACTGTTGTTTTCCTTGCTTCACCTAGGGGATTTAAGCAGAAAAAACAAAAAATGTGACTATTTTGTTTTTCCTAATTATTAAATAGATGGGGAAGGTAATTGCTTATAGGTTATGTTTATATGGTGAACTATTACTTTGTTTTGTTTGTTTGTTTGTTTGTTTGTTTGTTTGTTTCTTGGCTACCAGTAGAAAAGGCATTTCTACATGACAAGGAAAGTTTAGAAAAGATGAATGACTTTGCTTTCTTGTCTATTAGGAAACTGACCAAAAGCCCAACAATTATAAATAATAGAAAATGACTAATGACTTTTAATTACTCACAGCATCTGTGGACCAACACAAACATAACATTACTTGATCACAGAACCAGAATCAATTGGGAATATTTATCCATCAGTTACCCCTTCCTCTTCTTCATTTTATGGAGAATTCTCTCTCTGTTCCTAATCCAAATTATGCCTGACTTCACAGATGGTGCCAATCCATGGTTTGTTTTGCCACAGATTCCTGACTAACACTCATTTATCTGGATGCACAGATTGCACTAAGCCACATATTAATTCTGAAACCATAATGTCAACACCAAAGAAATTTTGGCTTAGCATAATGCTTTAATTGAGCTTGATGGATTGTAAATCATAGTTGAGAACTTTGTTGTGGACTGTGTGAACCTTGGCCCACGTGTGACTGTCTTTTATATTGGTTTATTACAAATGTTTTAAGCCAAAATGAATCTTTTAATAGAAAGATTTACAAAAGCAGTATGCAATACTAAAACTGTCGAACAAGTTTGTTGTAAAATGAAAATTCACACAATACACTAGTCTCCCCATTCCTAGGTTTGTGTCAGCCCTCTACACTTGGTATATTATCCAATATATCAATCTGGCTCTCCCCTTTATTTTACTTTATTATGTTTCCACGTTTTCAGGAATAACTTCTTCTATTTATAGGGATTTTCAGACATTCATTTATCTGAAATGACATAGGGTCTCCTGTCTGAGCATAGGTCCCTTCCAATTATATTATTCTGCTATTCTAAGTGATTAAGAACTATAATTTCACAGGATTTTCAATACATGCATATATGCACATTAAGGCTACAGAAACAATGCACTACATATGTTGATATACTTCAAATCTTAATATCCCTCACACTTTACAAAAGGACTAATTGCAACCCTGTTATCTGCTTACAAAATAATTATCAGGCTTGACCCAAAATTTACCTGAACAGAACAAATATAGGTCAGAAAGTTTTCAAAATAAGAAATGTTTTATAAACCAAGTAATATGGGAAGTAGATGGCTATGTTTAGCCTATATGAGAGAAGATTAAGGAAGATCTGAAGGAATCTATTGTAGAAGATTTGATTTGGATCATTTATTTATTATTTATTTAGATTTGTCAATTGCTTACAAGATAATAGGTATGAGTATAAACATAGTTATGAATACATGGATACATATAAGAAAAATAAAAGAAACAATCATCAGAGAGCACAACTGTTATCTTAATAATTAGTGAAAATGTTGATGGAGATTCTCAGTCATCTAGGCCATGGTTGTCCCAAAGGGATTTTTTCAAGACACAACTGGACTTCCTGGTTGTTGTTTTTCTTAGAAGATGTTTTGCTTCTCATCCAAGAAGCTTCTTCAGCTCAGAGCTGAAGAAGTTCTTGGATGAAGAGTCAAACGTCTTTGGGATTTTTGAAATATCTATTCAGGTTGAAAGTAATTCTAAAATTCTACAATAGAAGTGTCTTTATAAGTTGACGAATGTATGGTGCTGGATATGTTTCATTTCAGTGCTTCTTTCTAATTCCACAGAGTATATAATGACTCCTGGGAAGCAAATTCCAACTGAGGTTTGGCAGCAATAATACAGCAAACAGTAAGCTGTATGGACAGCACTCTGTCAAGAACATCAAACATGACAGACATGGTCCATATAAAAGGTTTTAACCTTAGGAAAAATCTTTTGACTAGATATACACCGAAGAAATTTGGCTTTCCAGAGTTGTTGAGCCATAAGAGGTCTTCTAAGATGTTTTCTAGTTCTACAACTTTTATGTATTGCTCCTATCATGAATATGTTGAGAAGGATTCAGACTTCTTTGTCTATTTTAAATATAACCCTGATTTATGCCAGGTTAAATATATTAGTCTATAAAACATCATGTGAGCTGCATCTTACTTATCAATATCCAGTTTGCTTTTGCTGAAGAACATTGTATTGTATTGTCTGACACCACTGTTACCCTCCTCCATGCTCTAATTATATTTTCTGGGTACGATAAACAAAATGGGTGAGCAATATGAATGCATCTCACACACCAGAGTGCAACTGATGTGACGTGGGTCAGAGAATTGAATGCAGCAAGCTAGAAGAATAGTTTATGGGTTGTACCTGCATTATTGTCAGAAAGCTGGGTTGGACATTTTATTAAGCTGCTGTGTGCATTATTTATACAAGTGACTGGTCTCCATTCTTACAAGAACATATCAGTTGCCTAGCTTGTGGGAGAGAGCAGTTCAAAATATCACTCTCAATTATTTAAACTACATTTGGATTGGAGTTAGCCGAAAGTGTTCTTTCTCTCCAGAACATTGGTTTACAATGACCTTTCCCTTCAATTACATTTCCTGTATGTTCTGGAATTATTCATTGTTTGGGCAGGAAGTTGACTCTTCCTTTTATGATTGTTATGCTATATCTTTGCATTGATTTTTTGAGAAGATAGTAGACGTTCATCTCTATTTAACCTCCATTTTGGTAAGGGCAATTAGTAAGTTTGAATGCAAGAATCAGGGCAACTTGGGGAAGTATTATTAAATGCCAACGTCAATATTTTTTTGAGGGATGATTTTCGGAGGGGGCAGCTCATGATTCATTTATCTGCTAGTTATATGCCACCTTTCCTTTAGGAGCTCAATCAATGTACATAGCATTTCCTCCTTCATTTTCTTCACTACAATAGTCCACTGTGGAAATTTGGATTGAGAGGGAACCTTATAGGTAACTGTGAGAATCTATGACTGATGTTGGAATTGAACTGGAAAACTCTCATTGATTCCCCAATTATCACATGTTTTCTTATATACAAACCAGTATGCTTTTAAGGCAGTAAGTGGGAAATAGCTTGCATACCAATTGTAGGAGATGACCAGGTTGACCCCAAGGGAGGGGCTAAATACATCATTAGTCTTGAGTCTCTTCATGTCCATAAGAGATCTAAGTCCAGCCCACCTTGAATTCTATTGACTCTTATCTGCCACCAATTTGTTTTGACCACGAGTAGTTGATGTTACCTAGTTTGAGCAATGAAACATCTGCAAGAAAACAACCAAGCTTAGAGAGCATCAAGGACTCCTGAATTTAGATTCTCATAGAGGGCTTCAGGATGCAATAAACCTATGCTTTCATTTGAACTGCCTGGAGTTCTGATTTCCTGTGCTTGATACCAATAAATAATAAAACTTCCTAAACAAAATGAATAAATTGTGCTTTATAAAAAGTATATTGTGGAAAAAGAGTGCATGTCCTATGAAAAGTAGACAACAGGCATTTTATGGAAGGAAATAGGTCTCTCTTTTGACACAAGTTGTGATGACAGCATCATTAAGATAGTTCTCCTATCCTATCCTAGTAAGATAGTGCTCCTATCAAACTAGACTCTTCTTAACTTCTCTGTTGTGGCAATGAGAAGAAATGGGTGACCTTGTGAAGTACTCTCTGCATGTATTCATGAGAAGCAGCTGGAGAAATTTATGAAGCAGCCATGCTGGGCTTACAAAGGGTAAGAATGCCTTAATGCATCAGAGAAGGTCCATTCTTCATGCTCATGTTCATTACAAAGCATATTTTTGCAAATGCACTGCACAACCCAAAAGATTCTCCTAATATTTTTAGGAGAAGAAAACAACAGGCTAGATCAAGTTAAGAAATTTAAGATAGCTGTACCCTAAATCTGCTAATTAAACTCACATAGACTACCTATTTCTGGTATTGTAATGCAATAATTAGGGACGTGGTGGCTTAGTGGTTAAGACGCTGAGCTTGTCGATCAGAAAGGTCAGCAGTTCAGCGGTTTGAATCCCTAGCACCACATAATGGCGTGAACTCCCATTACTTGTCCCAGCTTCTGCCAATGTAGCAGCTCGAAAACATGTAAAAATGCAAGTAGAAAAATAGGGACCACTTTGGTGGGAAGGTAGTAGCATTCCATGTGCCTTTGGCTTTTAGTCATGCCAGCCACATGACCATGGAGACATCTTCGGACAGTTCTGGCTCTTCAGCTTTGTAACAAATATCAGCCAGAAACGATTAGCACGTATGTGTGAGGGAATCTTTACCTTTACCTTAATGCAACAATTAAATCTTAGTTAAGGGTTGGCTGAATTATTCCATCCTTGTCTCCATCCCATTCTTCCTTTTTCTTTTGGTTAGCTTTTAGAAATATCTTACAATAATTCATTCTCAGTATCTTGCAAAAACATACCCAAATCCTTACTTATATTAGGACTTTGTCCATTGTTACAAATAAGTTTAATGTATTAAATCAATCCTTCCTCAATAGAATATTGCATTTTTATTGATAAGAGTAACATTATTTTTCTTACAAATAGATTCTGTAGTGGCCATAATTGTAGTGAAATAAATAATGGTATGAACTGATGATAGAAAATCAACCTCACACACTCTGGAGAAGTGGAAATTAAAAGATTTAAGCTTTTTGTATTTATTTGGACTTCAGTTTAAGACTGCAGTTGTGAACTAATGGTCTCCTAGTTTTAAAATAGAAAACATGGGAAATAATTCTAGATTTTCAGGTTGCTTGCTTGCTTGCTTGCTTGATGTTTGATTCATATTAACGGTCAACAGGGAGACCATATAGCCAATTAACAAAAATATAACCTAACTGTGATCTGGTGAAGCAGTGAAGCAGTGCAGATAAAATGCTATCTGAAATAAGAAGTTAGTTTCTTACATCATAATCTATAATGACATTAAGATTGGCTTTTTTATTTTTTATTTTTTTAACAGTGAGTTTGGGTAGGATTGGCCTAAGAAGTCCTGATATTTGTGGGGAAAATAACATTATATGTATTATGTAGTTTACGTAGTTTAATGTACACCAATTGGCTAGAGTGGAAGAGGGATCTTGTTTGTCTGAATGATAACTTTTCTACAGGAATTCAAGGTGTGTTAAATGGGGCTTTCCACAACATTTTATTCCCCAAACAACCCAACCAGGTATGTTGGCTCAGAGGTCAGAGTGACTGCAAAGTCACTCAGTAGGCCTATATATACTATATGGCCAAGGTAGACTATATCCAGAGTCTTTCCAGCTTGGCAGTAGCAATAAAATACTATCTAACATGTGATATGGTTGGAAACTTGTTTAAGAATACTGGCAACATTTTATGGCATGCTCATTTCAGTCCTATAGCTGAAGAATCTAGAAATAGCCTCTATCAAGTGATAGGCACAGCTTTTCTGACAATAGGAATGAACCTGTTTAAAACCCAGGTGTACACCTGGAATGCAAAATAGGTGGCGAGGAAGAGATGTACAGTATATGAAGTAACAACACAATCAATATTGGATTATTAACACTAATAACAATATAACACCCAGACTTAACGATTATCAGTAAGGAAGTTTGGATAGTAGACAGGGCAGTATCTGGAGACAGAATAGAAGAAAAAGAACTGGAGAAAAAGTACAAACATCTGGAAATAGAAGTGGAACAACTGTGGCAAAAGAAAGCAAAGAAAGTACCAGTAGTAATACCAAAACATCTGGAACAACACTTGAACACCATTGGCATTAACAAAATCCCCATCAGTCAATTGCAAAAGGCAGCTTTACTTAGAACTGTTTACCTCTTGCGACAATATCTTTAACACCCCCCCCACCCAAGCCATATACCTATCCCAAGACCTTGGGAAGAACTCGACGGGTGGACAAAAATGCCAAATCCAGTCTAAACATTTGGCTGATGGTGGGACAAACCATAATAATACAACATGGTACTCCAGAACACAGTAGTGCAGTAGTTGAGGTAGTGCAGTATTGCAGGCAAAATCTGCCTACAGCCTGGAGTTCAATCCTGGTAGGACTCAAGATGGAATCAGTCTTTCATCTTTCCAAGATCAGTAAAATGAGGACTCAGAGGGCTTTTTTTGGGAGGGGGTGCGCAATATGCAAATAATGCTTACATTGTAAACTGCCTAGAGAGCGCTGTAAAGAGCTATGGGGTGGTAAAGGTTCCCCTCGCACATACGTTTCTGGCTCTAGGGGGTGGTGCTCATCTCCATTACAAAGCCAAAGAACCAGCTCTATCAGAAGACATCTCCGTGGTCATGTGGCCGGCATGACTAAACACCAAAGGCACATGGAATGTTGTTACCTTCCCACCAAAGTGGTGCCTATTTTTCTACTTGCATTTTTACATGCTTTCGAACTGTTCGGTTGGCAGAAGCTGGGACAAGTAATGGGAGCTCACTCTGTGACGTGGTGCTAGGGATTCAAACCGCCAAACTGCTGACTTTTCTGATCAACAAGCTCAGCGTCTTAGCTACTGAGCCACCCTTCATATGGAATATATATATATATATATATATATATATATATATATATATATATATATATATATATATATATATATATATATGTGTGTGTGTGTGTGTGTGTGTGTATTATAATATAATATATAATATATACATATACAGTGGTGTATAAGCCTAAATCCCATTGCTATTGCTCTCATTGGTTTTACTTTGGAAAGAAGAGCAGATAATTCATGGCTCTAAAACCAGAGGGAGGTTTCAGCGTGAAGCCCCTTTGCCATCCATCTTGCTCAGTAAAATGTGGGGACGGGAGAAGGTCATGGCACTGCACTATTTTTCACTACATTCCAGCACTTAAAATGCTTCTCTGTAAAATGGTTGTGTGTTATCTCCTGGCCGCAGCTCCCAACAGGATAATCTTTCCTTGTGGTTGAGGCAAACAGCATTCGGCACCTTGCAAAATTGAGAAAAGTCAATGCTGAACTGGCCACAGGGAATTACTACTTCTCCTTCCCCCCTCCTTTTAATAAAGCCATGTCTTCATCCTGCATAGCATCTGGATTTCAACTATACTCTCGAGCTCCTTCCATAATTGTTTCCTTCCGTGGCCTCCTTTTGAATTTAACTTCTTTGTTCCATTCTATAAGCATTTTCTTTGTTTATTATTCTGCTGCAAAGAATAACAATATTCTTTTCATCCTCCTGGATTTAATGAGCTGCTAACAACGGATCGGGCAAAAGGAAGACTGTTGTACAGTTTTGCATGAAAAGCTAAAGAGGAAAACTCATATGGCAGCTCTGCCTCCTCTTGCCAAGATTAATAAATACCAAGCAATTTGCATCCTCTTATAATGAAGAAAAGTCCAAAAGCCAAATCAGTGAGACACTTGGACTGGGGAGGAGGTAAAATAGATGAGAAATGCAAGTTTGAATTACTGAGTCAGATATTGAGAAGAAAGGTTATTAGTGCTGGTGCCAAAGGGTATTTACAAAACTCTCACTTCTTGGGCAGCAAATAGCCCACCAGAATGTGTGGGCAGGGATCTAGCAAGCTAGGTTAGCTGTGAACAATACTTTGAAATCATTTCAGCCACCATGCACCTGATGTGTATTTATTTCTTTATTTATTGTTCAGGCTTATTTGTTGTTTCAATTGCAACCAACTCTAAGCATGTGCTCCATATCACTAAAGAAGGATTAAAATAATACACAAATATCTATAATAATAGGATAGCTTCATTTGTCATATTGTATTGAGGAGCACATCCTAATCAGCAGCCAGGAACCAGATCTTTGTGGCTTTAAATCTAAAGAAGGTTAGAATTGTCCAATCCCAACAGAATCTTCCTCCAGGGAAACAAGATAACAGTGAAGAAGATCCACTTTCACAGCCTTTGAAGGTGACCTTCCCTTGGAATCCAATCCCAAGCCCTTCTCTTTTAGAGTTTACTGGATAGGCAGTGATCCCAAATATGCTGCAATATATTGAAATTGCAAGATGACCCTTACAGAAGGCAAACTCAACTTACTTATTGAACATCCCATTTTTATAGACTCATAGAATGTAAGTGCTCATAGGGAACTCCATGCACAATGCACCATCCTTGATAATTTGTCATGTTTAAGCATGTCCAGTGAAGACAAGTCCATGCCATCCAATCACTCTATTCCATTGCTGAATGGCTCTTACCTTTAAGATTGCTTTTTCTTAAGCTGTGTGATAATTAATTCAATCAAAATGGATTATCTTGCCATTTTAATCCACTGTTTCTTTTGATATAGTGAAAATGCTGAACATTTCTATCCTGTCTTCTACATCTCAGTCCTCCTCCTCTTCCTCCTCTTCCTTTCTTCTTCCAGGGTAAGCATATCCAAAACCTCTAATGATTCCTTAAAAATTCCTTCCATTCCCCTTATCATTTTGTTGTTCTTTCCTGTCCATACTCCACTTTGCCATGTCCAGTCTAAATGTGGTGTTTAGAAAAGGACACAATGTTCTAGGTGAAGATCAATGTGGAAAATAGTGAGGACAGTGACTTCTCCTGATCTTGACTCAAAGCTTCTGTTTTTGCAGAACAGTATTACATTTGATTTTTTTTAGTTGAATGACACTGATATGTTCCGTTAAAAACATTCAATTTTTTTGCAGACATCATTGCTCAGTATGGCCATCACATCTTTGTTTTGTTTTTTTCACCCAAATATGGGTCTTTGAATTTGTCTGCATTCATTTTGTTAGCAATTGCCCATTGTTCCAGTCTGTTTAAGTGCTTTTGAATCTTGATGGTCTCCTAAAAGATGTTATTGTTCTGCTACTTTTATGTTACCTGAAGATCTAACAATCATATTTTCTAGGTTTTATCCAATTCATGTATTAATATGTTGAACAGGACAAACTGGAATGAATTCCTTCGACTTGAGACTTCTTTCCAACTTGATGAACAGTTGTTCAACAATTTTATTCATCTAATGCAGTATATTCTAGATTGCATTTTCCCATCTTTTCTACTGTAATTTCATGAAAGAGTTTGCTGAATGCTTTGGTGAAGTCAAGGTATGTTATCTTCACTGTATTACCTGGCCAACTAAACTGATCAATTTATGAAAAAAAAAATCAGATTGATTTGGCATTTCATAAAAACCCATGACTTATTAAATGCTTACATACCAACTTGGTATGTAACAATGCATCCAAGGGTTGACTTGGTTTCAACTTGGTTATTCCCTCTCCCCCCTCTTCTCATTTTTGAAGACAGGAACAATTGCCCTCTTCTAGTCCCCTAAGTCTAGAATCATTATCCATAGTTTCTTCAAGGTCACAGAAAGGAGTTTCAAAATGACATTCATGAATTCTTTCAAGACTTTTAGATGTAACTGTGGTAGATCCAGACCATTTATGGTAGCCAGGTAGTCCCTAATAATTTTTTCACATGTTCTGATTTTCTACTAGCTCCTTTTCTCAATGGTTGTGTTTGGGTTAATTTAAACAGAGTTTCTCTTTGGGAAAAAGGATGGAAATAAAGTAGGAATTGAGAAGTACTACCTTCTCATTGTTTCCTGATTCTACCCTCAGGACTGTAGGCTAGGACAAAAAACAATTAAGACAATTGTAAATTACTTCCATATTGTTCCCAAGAAAATTATACATATTTTCTAAAAATCCACTGGGGTTGAGTTTTATTTGGAGGAACTGTTGCTGGAATTGTTTTTATATCAGGGACATACTTTTTCCCACATCAAATGCATTTACTGTCTTGGGTGGAATTTCTGCACTAATTTGGCACTGTTTTCTTAGACAAAGCATTCTACAAAATTATTTTAAGTTTTAAGGCTTGCCCCCTCATATTTTTTACCCAACAACAACTTTATGAGATAGATTTTGGCTAAAAATGAACAACTGGTCATCTGTGGCTGAGGATGGACTTCATGCCTTTGGTTCCATTTCAATATCTTCACCACTATCCCATTGAGATTTTATCTCTCACATAATTGGGTGAGATAAAAGTATGCAGGGTGCTGAAGTCTGTACTTAACATCTTTGAGACTTATTTTCCAGTTTCTATGACAGCTGCTACCACATTCTGAAAATAAATGATGATCATGATGGTGAGTTAAATTTACAGCTCTAAGGACTGGGACATTAAAGGAGAAAAAAAAAAGACTAGATGGTGATGAGCATAGGATTCAGGAATCTAAGGAAGAAATATAGCAGTCCATAAACTGCTGCTCCTTGCAACGCACATGCCCCTCCATACATTCTTTTTCATCCATTTGCTATATTAAAAGTATACTAGTTATGTGAACAAGGAGGCTAAAAGAGAAATGACAAAGAGGAAAATAAAAGCACCAGTAGGATGGGTACAGAAATGTATTCTCTCCTGCCCATTGCCCTTTGTTTCCTTGGCATTCTTGTGGTGTGGGTTTTGTTTCCATTCTGCTATCTACGGGGAGAATGCTTCTGAATGCTGATGAGACAGTGCCGGCTTCAGTTGCAGGCAATCAATTTTCGAGTAATTTTTTGAGCCTTGAGTACCTGACCTAGAGGATTGCAAGGATGGCTCATCAAGGCAGGGCAGAATAACCGATTATTTGCAGCTTTTTTACACACACACACACACACACACACACACACACACACACACACACACACACACAAATAGCATCAAGGAGTATCTGGATTTAAATCAGCCCCATTCCTCAGATCTCTTTTGAGCTGTCATTTCATTGTTCCACTGATTCCTAATGAATGATGGCTTTGCTTCTTTGAAATAGCAAGCTATCTTACTAAGCAAACCAAAAGATTTGTCCCCTCTTCTTCAAATGGCAGCTGGCATGGCTTGTGTGTCATTTCAGCAAATCAGATGGAACAGAAAGCTGAGATAGCTTTCTGTCTCTCTGTGTGTGGGTCATTAAGCATATAATTCTCCACTTGCCATTACAGTACAGTCATAAAGGTACACATTTACTGTTGATCCATCTAACCCATCATCCGGCTGGCTATCTTTTTAAACAAGCAATTGTTCTTTTTTAGACATGGCACCTGTTCTCTGAAAAGAACCTAGAATGTCATACAGAATATTAAACTCATCCGTTCTGCTGATTTGAAAATCCCAAGTTAAAAATAAACAAAGATATCCCCAGGACTGGACATTGTTCCTCAGCTCAGCTGCTCTATATCCATTGGCCCAGGCAGGGAAAATCTCAGATCAGGAGTCAATTGCAGACTTCAGTCTACATTCTCTGAAGCCAGAGGTTACATTGGGCCGATATGTTGAGATAGTTTACTCTATCAAATGTCATTTCTGCTGAACAGTATCTTGTATGATTCATTCAAAATTTTTAAATCAGCAGAATGGAATGAGTTTCTCTATGTATTTTGTCTCTCCTTGTATTGGCACAAGATTCAATAAAAATAATTGTGAAATATCCCATGTGTTCCTCTCTTACGTTGTCCAACCTCCTTATGTTAGTTGGCTGAAGAGAGAAAGTGGTTTATAAATTTCAGTTTCAATAATGGATAAAAAGATAAAGAAGCAGCTCTGAGAATGTTGTACATCTAAAAATCAACATGGGAGTGAATCAAATGTTTCCATAAAGCCTGAGGGCACTTGGTGAAACTCCCTATTAAAGATTAATACAACTGCCTGTTGAGCAAATTGCAGTGTAAGCTGACTCCTTTATACGATCATTCATGATGCTTCTTTAGCAACATTATTCATTCAAGGGGCAATTATTCATTCCTAGGTAGGAATCCTCTTTAGATATTCCCTAATGTATTTCTTTAGGGTGGAAAAAAAAATCAATAGCACAACCTGTTAAGGGGGAAATCCTCTGAAGGCATCAAAATCTAGCTGTTACCATACTTCCTTCATATTAAGTATTAATGATTATATCTTGAATAATTTACAATTGTCTTGGATGGATGAAATCCCATTATTGTGATGGAGAGAAATAAAATTTGGAGATTGCCTATAACTTGAGCCATTCATCCAAGCAAATACTGTTGTTTATTAAAAACCGAGGGTTCAAGTTTACAGATATATGAATCCGGTTATTGAAAACAGGTCTGATCTTTTTTCTCATTTGAAGTTCCCTAGTCTTTTAAGAAGGATCCATATGGGGTGGAGGCATAATCAGGACTGGGAAAAATGTCAAACTTCTTTCCTTATATTATTTACCCTCCATCTTTTCCACTTCACCCCACCATACTTTGTCTCAACTTTTTGAGTGTTTACTAGGTGACAAAGTGCAACAAATTTACTCCCTTGAGAATTACGCCACAAATGCAATGAGCACACCCTGTGCCAATCAGTCTCAATTCAATTTGAATCAAAAATTTAAGACCAAAGTGATTAAAATCAAGCCACTTCAAAATTTGATTTGGGGAAAAAAATCTACAAGCTATAATGAGGAAGCATCAAAACATCTTCATCTGCTTCCTTTTTTGGCAGACTAGAATAAAAACAAGGCAGCAGATAGTTTAGAAGATATTAATTCCATCTGTTTTCATCTGGTTAAAGTTTTCACTATAAGAATTTCTGGAATATTTCCCCTATACCAAAAATTGTAGGGGATGAAGATTGACACAGCGGCCTTCAAACTTTCCAACAAGAGTCTTTTTTCCAACAAAATGGTGCTCAGACAAGAGTCCTTTTTCCAATTTCAAAGACTTTTCAGGAACTTCCAACATTCCCTTTTGTTTTTGTAGGATGGCAGAATCGGTGTAAGGCTTAGACAATATCTTCTTACTTGCCCTTGTAGAGTTGGGTGCTTTGTTGTCTCTAATCACTGGATTTTGTGTGGTGCCAAGGGAGTTGGCATAGCTAGTTGGCAAGCTTGTCCCTTTCCTGGGCAGCAGTTTTTCTTCTATTGCAGGACTTGTGTCAATTTGCTGGCAGTTCTCAGTGCAAGTTAGTTAATTAAGAGAAGGTGCTACTTGAAATGCAACATGAAAGAAATCTGTGGGCCATAAAGAAAAATCCTGGCAGAGAAGAGAAAGCCTATCCATATTTTTAGAAATAGTAAAACTTTCAGACTTGCAACTGATATTATTAAGAAGTTTCAACCTGCTCTGGTCATGTAAAATAAGTAGGTTTTTTCTTTCTTCTCTCCCCAACTCCTAATAATCCAGATAGCTATTCACAGGTAAAGCTTTTTGGGGGGGAAGCAAGAAAGCCCGCTGGAAATATTAGATATGGGAAATAATTAGAAAAATAGCACAGTAATAATGAGAACCTTCTTCAGGTAGGTGTGCAAAATTGGTCACTCTCCTGATATCATTGTGGGGAGAAGAATACAGAGACCCCTAAGTTCATAAAATAATACAGTTAGCATATGCAGCAGTCATTACAGAGCAGTGATTCTCATTTTTAATGTTTTTTTCCTTTAAAAAAATAATGAGCAGGGAAAATAAAGGCAAAATTCAATATTCTGCAACATGATAAATGAAGTATGAGACTTCTTCCATCATTCCTTTTTTTTTTTTTTTTTTTTTTGATGCAATGTTCTAGTGTAAGGTTCCATAATGAGCATGGATTATTACCTAGCCATTGTTACTGACTCCCCCCACAACCATACTTCGTAAGTGTGAACATACCATGCCTTTCTAAACAGCTTTAGGGCCTTATCAGGTGTAGCATTTGTCAGCATCTCTCAATGCAATGCCATCCCCATTAGGTTTATGCATCATGAAATGAAATGCTGACATAACAGTGCAGTCATCTTATTTGGTTTGGTTCTATGTTTTTGAAAGCATCATTCTGTCAAGCAATGGGCCTTTTATATAATCTGATGGGCAATAGTAAACTAATTTGAAGATTCAAGTTTTAATAAATAAGCACAAATGATTGTTGCTTGACTATGTCCTAATTTTCTGCAAGGAAAAAAAAGCATTCAGACTTTTAAGATTGGAATCAATTCTTCCTGGTAGGCCATGTCAGGAAACAGACTCTACAAGAAATACTAGAATTTGAATTTACTGATATAGGTTATAGTAACGGAAATAGAATCTTGAAGGCTTGACAACATTTCCCTTCCTTTCTTCTTATACCAAAGAGAAGACAGAATTACTTTAATTTTCCTTTTAATGTTCTCATATTTTTGGGGGCTTAAATCATGTTACATTCCTTTTCCAAGGTCATCTTTTTTGTTCTCTACACTATCTATATGAAACTCCTGGGAAAGTTATCCATCAGTATGTTCAGTATGGAGATAATATCCAACTTTATTTGGCTATCCCAGCCAAATAAATAGAAGAGATGCTATAAATGTCCTATTATAATGCCTAAAGGTTATAAGGGTAAAACTGAGAGAGAGCAAGTTGAAAATTGTATTTAAGCAGGATTACAGAATAACAGAGTTGGAAAGGAACTTGAAAGTCTTTTAGTCCAACCCACTGCACAAGCAGGAGACCCTATACTATTCTGGACAAATGGCTGCCCAATCTCTTCTTAAAAACCTCCAGTGATGGAGCACCAGTGACTTCTGAAAGCAAAATGGAGCTGCAAAAAAACCTGAAATGCTAGTGTTTACCTTTGAACAGGCTAGACCTACTCTCAGCTGCCTCTCCAGGTCAGAAAACACCTGGAGCCTGACACCTACATGTGAAAAGATCAGATTTACAATTTGGGATTTCCTCTGGACTCACAACTCCTATATAGTGGAAACCATGTCTAGCAGGGTCTTTCTCCAGCATCAGATGGTGTATCAGTTTCTGATTTCAGCTGCAAGAAGGCCTGGCTGTAGAAATTCATGCCCTCATTTCCATCACATTAGACAACCTTAGCATACTTGACAGGTATTCTGTTCTTAAAGATGATTTGAGGCTACAGCTAGTTTAGAAAACAGAAGCCTGTATACTAACTGATGGTTGGTCCTGGAGGCATGCAACATCTATTCAGTGGGTGCTGCAGGGTTGCTAGTTAGTTTCATTAGATTTCTGAGGGATAAACTACAAACCATTCTGACAAGGTAAGGAGCAGGCAAATCCAGAAGACTGTGCTTCTTCCTGGTAGTACCAGTGGTCTTGGTATTTTGAAAGAAACTCCTGACAAATACCAGGCTACCATCCCCAAACACACATACACACTTTTATTGGTGTTCAGGAAAATGTCAAAAGTAAAAGTATGTTCAAAAGCCTTATCTTGAGTTGCGGTATGTTTTTACTTGGAGTAGTTTTATGATTGGTACTTGTTTCCTTCTAATCACATTGTGAGCACTTTATTTGCCGAGAGTCACTCAATTTCATCAGAGTATAAGTGAAATAAATAAGTAAATAAGTAAATAAATAAGCATCTCTCAGTACAGAATGGAAGCCCAATAAAGAACAGGCTCAGATCACGCTGAAGCAGTCCTCAGAATTCAAAGAATGCAATTACTCTCTTCTCCAGAAAGAATAAAGGACAGGACAAATGGAATATGAATATATCGAGTGGCAGTCCAGCATACCTAATGGAGTTCCATCTTTTATTTTATTTTTTTAAGCTTTCATTCACACAGGCAAGTGCTTGGGAAAAAAAAAACTAGTCTGTCGTAGTTTCAGTTCATGGAAAGACTAATTTGCATTTTGAAGCATATAATTGCACAGAATGATAAACTTTTTGAAGAGAAAATGGGGAAAAGAGAGTTGCATTGAAATCTGCAAAAATATTAAATGGATTTTTTTAAAAAAATGATTGAGAAGAATAAGACTTACAGACACATCTACCCAACCATCCATCTGCACGCCTGCACACACACACACACACATATACAATCGCACACAAATAGACACCTGCAAGTTACTTATTACTCTGGTTCTGCAAACCTGGTCAAATAATTCAGAATCTCCCAAAGTGTGGAAAACTCCATCATATTGGTGTGTATAAAATGAGAGACGGGTATCTCTCTCCCTCTTTTTTATTTCCCTTATCACTCATTCTTTGCTCTTCATCCAGTGAGACTACTGGTCCATGGCAGTGGAATGACATAAAAATGCTTCATCTGAGTGATTGAAAGTTCTCTAATAAAATAATAATAATTCACCCATATTCCAAAATGCATCTCTAAAAAAAGTAATGAATTCTAAAGGGAAGATTTTGATAGAGGGAGAGGGAGGGAGGGAGGGGGGGGCGGTAGACAGACAGAGGGGAGAGGGGGAGAGGGAGGGAGGAAGAGAGAGAGAGAGGAGTGACAAGTTTGTGTGTGAGAGAGAGTGCATTTTAATGCTCTTTACAAAGAATTCTAAATGTTTACAAAGGGTTCTAAATGTAACACCCTCTTAGAGAAGGGATTTTAATAGTAAGGACAAAATCCTATTTAAAAACCAGCTCATGAATTGTCACAAGAAGTTGTGGCTCGTTGGAACAAAGTTCCTAATAAAGGCAGAACCTTATGCAGTGAATGTGGATATCCTTCTCAGCAATCCTTACACTTATGACTTATTCAAGACTATTTCTTAACTTCAGAAACGCTCTTGACAAGCTACAATGCCAATGCAACCCATTTAGTATAACCAGGGCTCAGATTCCCCTCCCCCCTTTTTAAAATTTTGTATGGGGGCATAATTTATGCTTCTGCTTCGTTCCTGTATATGAATGTCTGAAGAGAGAGAGAAGAATAGGGAACATGGCATAATGTGTGTGGTGGCATCGTGCAAATGCTTCAACTGATGCAATTCTGTCAAATGTCAGATCATAAGTATACGAAGGTAGCACTTACATGATGATGTCCCTGAGAACTGTCATTTTTAGAATCAGCATGGCTTGATGCAGACACTGCTTTATGTGGGATCTGATTAACCTCCCTGGATTGCCCAGAATAAGCTTCAATGTCACTGAGAGCTTTGGGTATTCAGATGCTAGGAATAGTACCAGACACTGGTGCTATATTGTAAGGAAGTAAGGCAAGAGGAGAACTTCATGTTCTGCATTCACTAAGAATTGTAGCATTAATATCTTAATCTCCGCACCTTTTCCTTCTACTTCTCTTTTTCACCAGTCTTCATGCTTTTTCTTTCATTTCACAGGTGTTTATGCAGATGTTGGGTGCCACATTCCAAAATGGATGGGGAAAGAAAAATGAGTTCTTTTGGGATGGAGGCCTTTGTGGGGTGAATTAGGTGTACCTTAAAATCCCCACGCATTCTCCCTCTCTTCCTGTCTGCTATTAATAGCGATAGCATTTAGACTTATATACCGCTCTGCAGTGTTTTACAGCCCTCTCTAAGTGGGTTACAGAGTCAGCCTATTGCCCCCAACAATCTGGGTCCTCATTTTACCCACCTAAGAAGGATGGAAAGCTTGAGCCTGGTTGAGATTCAAACTGCCAAATTGCAGTCAGCTGGCAGTCAGCAGACGTAGCTTGCAGTACTGCACTCTAACCACTGCGCCACCATGGGTCCTTAATTGTTTGGGCACTGGGTGAACAGAAAACCATACAAGATATAAATAACTATTGTTTAAAATGTTTCCTACTACACTCTTAATCCAGATACTGTCTTACTGTGTGAACGTGTTTTGCAAATAGGAACCTGGAATAACATTTTTATACTACAGAATAACATTTTTTTTTTTTGTCTAGCGACTGTTCAAAATTATGACAGTGCTGAAAAATGTGACATGCTCGCCTTTGCACTTATGACCACTGTAGCATCCCCATGGTTGAGGGTCCATGATCCAGGCTCTTGTCAACTGTTTCACACTTCTGACATTTGCAGGGTCGTGCAGTTGCATAATCACAATATGTGATCTTCCCAGCTAGTTTTCCACAAGCAAAGTCAAGGTGGAAGCTGGCAGAAGGTCATGTAGTATCTCACACTTAATGACTACAGATGATTTGTTTAACAGCTGTGGCAAAAAAGGGTCATTAAATTGGGTGTGCCTCATTTAACCACAACCACAACCCTTAATGATGGATTTTCTGATCCCTATTGTCCTAAATCGAGGACTTCCTGTAATTTCTCTAACAGAACAAACAGGTTGGGTACCAGGAGGATATATTGAGAAAATTCATCCGCATTTTTCCTCATCCATTTTAAAAAAAATTCACTTGTAACACTGAGCATAATAATCTGTGGAATTTGAAGCAAGGATAACCCTCAACAAAGACGGCTTTAAAATCCCATCCTGGATTAGCAATTCGAGGAAGAGTGAACTATTAATGTTTATAATTGGCACCTGACTGCCTTTGTAAGCATGGGAAGCTTGCCTTGAACATTGCCAATAGAAAGCAATTATGGAAGCAGGTAAACAACCTTCTATCCATCTTCCAAACTTCTTGAATTATTTGGTTGGCTACTGGGCGAAATACAATGCCAGACTAGATGGATGTTTCATCTGACCCAGCCTTGGGGTTTTTTCTTTGCATTCTTATGCCTAACTGCAATTTGCTCCCATCTTTTCAGCCTATTGTCCAGAAATCTTCCCCTCCCCTCCCCATCATGAAATTTCCATAGACTCAGCACATTTAGCATCAGGTAGTTTTCTCTTTTACTCCTCCTGGCATTGAGATTTGACAGGAAGTCGATCATTTGGAAAGAGTAGTCTTCTTGAGGCATAATTGTTATAAATGAGATGACAACAGGGAACATTTTTAACTTACTTTCCTAAGCATGGGAGGGGGAAGGGGAATATAATTTACCTGACAGCTATTTTGCAAATTGCATCAGGTCCAAAAAATAAACAACCTAATACATATCCTCTCTCTCTCTCTCTTCTCTATATCTGTCTTTCTCTGTCTGTCTCTCTGTCTCACACACATACCTTTTGTTCTAAATACCATCATCTTAGTGGAAGTCTTGACTTTCCTTCTGTGAGAAGTTGTTCTCAGCAGAACTGCACCTAATTCATTTGCCAGAGCCAAATCAAACCACCACAAAACCACACACAACCAGTGCTAGATCCTCTTGTAAAAGAGCCATTTCTGCTTCCATGTGGAACTGCTGTGTGTTGTATGATGGGTAAGGCAGAAGGGTAACAGTGTGTCACTGTTTGGTTTCCCCTTTCTCTCCTGCTTCATAGTTTCCTTAAAGAAGTAAATCATTTAATTTGAGTCACGGTGCCACAGTGGTTAGAGTGCAGTCCTGCAGGCTACTTCTGCTCAGTGCCAGCTACCTGTAATTTGGCAGTTCAAATCTCACCAGGCTCATCCTTCCATCCATCCAAGGTGGATAAAATGAGGACCCAAGTTGTTGGGGGCAATTTGCTGACTGTGTAAACCATTCAGAGAGGGCTGTAAAGCATTATATAATTCTAAGTCCTATTTTAAGAGACCAATGTCTTCTTATGAAACAAGGAAGAAAATCTGCTTCTAATTATCTATGGCCACACCAAACATGACACAGATTTCATAGTTTGACATATTTGGCAGGTTAAAATATTCCCAGTGATGCTTCTACAGTCCAGAAAATCCCAATTGCTGTAACTATTCTGTCGCCTGATCTCTTTACATGTAAATCTGATAATGAAGATAACACAAGGATTAGTAAGACTTTCTTTGAGATGCTGCCACAAAACTCCTTGGATACACATCTATTCCTTTATTCTCAACAGCATATGGCTGGACATCTCACTTATGCCCACTAGCCCTACCCTACATACCACAGGGATTCAAGATTAGCAGCACTTGTAAATCAATGTTGAAGCAACACTGCTATGAAAAACTTGTGTTCTTTCTCTCTCTCTCTCTCTCAGACTCCAAATCTTGCTTTTCCTTGCAAATGGTTTCTTGATTTTTGAGATTTACTACCAATCTTTAAACTTGCTTTCCATTATGGAAAGATTCTTGGCTCTTGGCCCTCTTTTATCACTTCTGACCAGGTGTTGCATTACAGGTTGGTTTCTTTAAAAACAATTTATTCTGTAAACACACACCTTTCACAACAAATATATATTTAGTTTCTGAACCTTTGCTATCAGCTTTGATGATGTGATGTACTACTGCTGGTGCATCTTGGCTGGGGACTTATTATTATGAATTTTGAAGATGCCTTGCACTATCGACCACAAGCCATGGCCAGGATGCTTGTAGAGACATGGCTGAATCATCTTGCTGGTAATGGCACCTTCAACAATCTGCAAGACAACCTTCAAATTTAATTGAAGTCACTTGCCAGATGGATAACTATGCAAATTGAATAAATAAATAAATAAAAATAAAAATACACTCCATGTATGAATGCAGGACAGGTTCTCTATATTTGAGGGAGAAGTCTTCAGTGACACCTAGACATTGTAATTTTTTAATTCCTAGGCATTGTATTTTTAACCCTTTAACTATATATTTAAAATACATTATACACAATAGAAGGACCATCTCAAACATTTTTACAATGATGGGGAACAGCACATTCTAATATAAAAACTCCAGCAAAATCTATTGAAAAGCTTTTGTTTAGAATTAAACAAGCATATATATTTGGTAAATGGGTGAGAGAGTTTAAGTAATGATATCCCTTGATAAATGAAAAAAAAATAGACAAAACCTAAGTGGTTAAATTTAAAACTCCCTTTCAGATATGATACAATATTTCTGGTTCGATTAAACACAGACCAAAAACTAAATCAAATTATATTATGTATTCTAACTTTTTCTTCGGGGAATCAAAGCTTGGTGAAGTGTAAAACTCTAATTATGTGTTATGCTGATAGATTCTAAATTAAAAATACCTCTGATATAATGCTATCATCTCACCAATTTTCCTTCAAGTTCATATGATATAATAATCCCTTACATAGTTCTGAGTGGTGTAGACATAATAATAATAAAAAAATCTTTACTCATCAAGCCATGTGCTGGTAATCTGGAGCCAAAATAAAGAAGAATCTAATGAGCCGTAATAATGGGATTATGATTTTAAAATATGGTAGTGCAGATAGAGAAGAGAGGAAAAAAATCAGATGTATTTGCTTTGAAACCCTATGTCAGAGTTCCAACTAGCAAACTCCAAACCAATAAACTCTGAGACAAGCATTTTCTCAAAGTTCCATTTTATTAGAGTAGTCATATTGACACATCTGGAAAAACCCAAATCTGAGAGTTCTGGGTTTTCCCTTCACAATAGAAATTCAAAGATCCAATCCCTGCACCCATCAGTCCATTACATGGTCCAATCACCATCCATCCTCCAACCACTCCTTTCCCAGGTGCACAATGGCTTGTCCTTGGCTCAGAAGAAGAATGATATTATGTCTAAACTTCCACCTCTCTCTACAATCCTCCCTCCCAATTTCCCAGGCACTAGAATGTGGCAGCATGGAAGTTTCTAAGTAAAATATGGCTTCCAAAGATGACATCCTATCTACACAGCTGTTTAGTAGCAGATAGAAGAAATACTTTTTACTCAAACTGTAAGCAATCACATAACCTGTTTTCTGCAAACTGTCCTGTTAGGGAAAAAATATAGGTTAGAATTCATTATTTCCCAATGGACTAACCTCCACACACATCGAAGGTTGAAATGCTTCATGCTGTAATTTAATATTAAACTATCATCCTGGAGAATTATGGATCAGTCCTGTAGTGTAGCGTTTAATAAGTGAGAAAGGGGAAGAACATTAGGTGAAAATCAAAAGAATATAGGTTAAATTAAAATACCATAAGTCTATACTATTTTTGTAAAAGAACTGCCAGTGATGAGTAATTTCTGAGTATGACTGCATGCCAACTTTCTTTCAGCAGGCAGAATCGTAAGGTGAAAGTGAAAAATCAATATTTTTAGTGTAATTTATTGAAATCTGTAAATATAAATATGCAATTGTAGGAAGCCAGCATTAACAAAACAGAGACAGTATTCTCTAGAATTCGAGTTAGAATGCTATTTCTAGCGTCTAATGCACTGACAGTTAAATTGGAAAATGAATTAGAGATTCTTCCTCTAAAGAAATATGTAAAAATACTTTTGGGGTAACAAAAGACTTGATTAGGTTAAATGAAGCATTCGTTGTTCTGTTTTTTTTTAAACTTTCCCTTATTCTTTTCATGTCAAGTAGAGTTGGGAAATAATGTTTGTTGTTGTAACAAATGGATTGTTAAACTGGTGGATGAGTTTGTTTTGGACTTTAGATTACCAAAAATCTCCAAAGATCAGTTTTCTCCAATATTAACATCAAACTATTTTCAATTTATAGATCTCTTAATGTCTACAATGAAAATACTGGGCACCATAGAAAACTCTAGTTCCCAGGGTCCATAATATTGGGAAACAATAGCCTTTAGGAGACGCAAGACAAAATGTGTGGACTAAATTTGATTTTTGGTCTTTTGCTAGTCTGAGTTTCTCTCAATCCAGTCAAATATGCAACTCCTGTATTCATTCTAAATATAGCAGTCATACATTATTTCATCTGTATCATTTTCAGATTTCTTTGCTTCTTAAAGATACAAATAAATATAGATGATATATAGGTAAAAATATAGATATAGATAGTTATAGATATTGTTGTTAATTGTGAAGTCATGTCCAATCCATCGTGACCCCATGGACAATGTTCCTCCAGGCCTTCCTGTCCTCTACCATCCCCCAGAGTCCATTTAAGCTTACGGTGACTGCTTCAGTGTCTCCATCCAGCCACCTCTTTCTGTGTCATCCAGAGGTGGGATTCAAATTTTTTAACAACCGATTCTGTGGGCGTGGCTTAGTTGGTGGACATGGCTTGGTGGTCATGTGACTGGGTGGGTGTGGCCAACTCAACATTACTCACATCGAGGCACGCATCTCCTCACATGGCCTCTCGTGACTGTGGGGATGCTGCAACAGTCATAAGTGTGAAAAACAGTCATAAGTCACTTTTTTTCAGTGCCATTGTAACTTCGAATGGTCACTCCACACAAGCAAAGTACCAGCAAAGGAGGAAAAAAAAAACTCGAGAAGTTCCAGGGACAGGAAGTCTAGTCCTGCCAAGAATGTAATAAGGGTTAATGGAGAGGCAGTTTCTGTAAGCAACACCAGAATGTTTCCTTCCTGCTTTCCTTACAGGATTAGGCCAGTAATTTCTTCTAACAACCGGTTCTTCGAACTGCTTAGAATGTTAACAACCGGTTTTAGTGAATAGGTGCGAACTGGTAGAATCCCACCCCTGCTGTCATCCCCTTTTTCTTTTGCCCTCAATCATTCCCAGCATTAGGCTCTTCTCCAGTGAGTCCTTTCTTCTCATTGGGTGGCCAAAATATTTCATCTTCAGGATCTGGCCTTGTAAAGAGCAGTCAGGATTGATCTCCTCTAGGACTGACCAGTTGGATCACCTTGCAGTCCAAGGGACTTGCAGGAGTCTTCTCCAGCACCAGAGTTCAAAGGCCTCCATTCTTTGGCACTCAGCCTTCCTTATGGTCCAACTTTCACAGGCATACATTGCAACTGGGAAAAGCATAGCCTTGACTATACGCACTTTTGTTGGCAGGATGTCTCTGCTTTTAATATGCTGTCTAGATTTGTTATAGATATAGATACATACATATACATAGATACATACAATATAATAAAATTTGCTAGGTGGTAAATATGAAATGTCAATTTCTACCAGCATGCAGGCAGTTGATTGCATTAAAATGCTTTATGCAAATCTCAGAATTTTAAAAGTGAAAGAAAAAGTGAAAGTTTTTGAGTGTTCAACTCTTTGAAGGTGGGAGATGAATTTACAAATTTTTCAATACATGGCTGTCCAATCTGTGTTTGAACAGCCAGAAAGGAGAGCAAAGAGACTTAATTTTTTTCCTTTTTCCTCATTCACACAAAAAGTTAGATTGATCTTTAATATTAGGAGAAGAGGAATGAAAACTAAAAGGAAAATTGATGACCTCAGTTCACTAGCAGGAAGGTTTACCAGGGAAATATTATATTAATATTTAATGGCAATTATAGCTGAATCTTACATTATTTATATATTCTGTCATATTTACCTGTGAAATATATATGACTCTGGTTAAAACCTGGAAGGTTTTTACTTGAGAGTTGCTACACAGAGTTTTCCTAAAGAGGATCTGAAGTACTTACGGAAATGTCTTTTTATCTCACCCGTTGTGAAGATTCTAAAGAGTACATTACAGGAAATGTAAATTGGAAGACACCAATGGATCAGTCCACATTGGAAGGGCCAGAGTTGAGGTAGCACCTTGTTATAATTTATGTCACTTGGAGATGTAATGACACAACATTTAAGTTGACTACCAAGTTGCTTTTTTGTTCCCTTCTGGGGAAATTTGAATCCACGTCTTTGATTTATGGTTTAATTGGACACTGATATCATGGATGTCATGCCTTCTAGCTTTAGATCTTCGAGATTGTTATAAGGTTATAGTTGGCTTTAAATCAAGAAAGGGGGCAGCTTTTTGGAGTCAGGGACTGCAATTCATTCCTTTATCCATCTGAAAGTGATGATCCACGATGATCCACTTTTGCATAGAAAAGCAGGACTCATTTTTGCTCTTGGGAAAAGAGGATATGAAGATAGCAGCTAAAGGCTTCTGAAAAGCAAACTGTTCCTTCCTCAACCCTTTGCAAACTTACCAGTCAGTAAGTAAATCTCATAATCATACCACTAAATCTTGACATTAAAGCAGCTGAATTAATTGTTGATTGATTGATTTTTTTTTATTAGACTGGCCACTAGCTAGAGCTCTTTGGGAAGTTTATAATAAAACTCACTAATAAAAGCATACAGATTAAAAGCAAATAAAATACAAAATAAGAATGCCAGATAAATGAGGCAGAAGCATGGTATCATTCCCCAAAAATAAAAATCAGTTTAAAATCCTGGGAAATGTTAGAAAGGGTTCTGAGATGATGCTAATGTGGGTGGATAGTCAAGCTTCTTGAGGTAGGGAAGTCCATAAATGGAAGGTCATTGCCAGAAAAAGTTCTCCCCACTGAAGAGGCCCAAATTTGGTGAGAAAATCTTTGAAGGAGTACCTCATTAGGTGACCTTAAGAATGCAAGAAGGTATTGATTAGAGAAACCACATGGTATAAGGACGACTGAAAAATCTAAGTAGCAGGCAGGAGTGGCATTCAACTGGTGTAACAACTGGTTTGGTGAGCGTGCACATATCAAATGTGTTGATTGGCTATAAAATTTACCTTCTGCTGCAGCCCTTGTGAATAAAATAGCAGAGGTGCGGCAATCTACTGTGGCAGGGGCATGTGAGCATGGCCAATTAATCTCCGGAACTATGGGTTCACTCGAACCGGTCCGAACCGGCTTAATCCCATCCCTGGAAGCAGGATTGCCCCATGTACGTCTTTATATCAGTGTAACAAAGTGGCCATGATAATCGTCCCAAAGTTGGTTTTCTAAAAGGCAACTGGACTTTATTTTTTCCCCTCAAAAATCTTTTGTTTCTCACCCAAGAAGCTTCTTCAGTTCTGGCTGAGTATGGGGAATGGAATTATTTATATTCTTTGGAAGAATAGAAATGTTTAAAATGGAGGAATTCAAATCCTTCCATTCTCCACCACTCAGCCAGGATAAAGAAGCTTGTTGGATGAGAAGCAAAATGACTTCAAGGAAAAAAAAAACCCCAAGAAAGTCCAGTTGCCTTTTGGAAAAGCACCTTGGGACAACCATGACCTGGATGATCGAGAATCTCCGTAGACATTTGGCCATGATGATCAACACTGTTTTGATGCTGATCCTGTCCACATGGAACTAGAATTTATATCAGTTGAGGATCAGCACAGATGGTATTCAGCAGGTACTGGCTAGTTCTGGAGAACTAGTAGCGGAAATTTTGAATAGTTCGGAGAACAAGCAAATCCCACCTCTGACTGGAGGTTTTACAGTATCCTTCCCCTGCCATGCCCACCAAGCCACGATCACAGAATTGGTAGTAAAAAAAAATTGAATCCCACCACTGAGGATCAATCATTGAAATTTCCAGTAAAGTTTGTTAATAATAATTGTGGGGGGGGGGGGGAGATTCTTGCTGTCAGGGCAAGATGCTGTCAATTAAAGAAGAAGAAAAAATGCCAGTGCATGAAAAAATAATGACAGCACAATTCCTTCCATGTCATTTTCAAATTAATTAAACGAACATAGCAATGCATGTAGAAGGAAAATAGTATTTTATTACCCTTTTGGCTTAATATGAAAGGAATGCATTTAACGATTGCTATTAACCTGCAGTAAACTTAACCTTTATGTGACACTATTAAATAAGTAAACATATTGTTTTCATTCAACAATTCATCTCTGAGTGTATTAGCAACATCAATGGTGTGACAGCAACCAGAAAGAAGGATCCAGATGGTGCTTTAGACTCCATAATCATCTATAAATTCTGAATTGTTGATACACTCAGTTCACCTTGGTTCCTTTTCATAAACAATCTCAGGCCTATAAAATAGATAACTGTTTTAACATAACAATTACTCCCTTTAATTAATTCAACATCATCTGTTCTAACTATAGCTAATATTTACAGCAGAGTATGTAAAGTAAGTGACCACATATAAAGGGTTGTGCTGTTGAAGTCTAAATTCAAAAATATATGTGTGTACATACACACACACACACACAGCCACTATATCACATTTGGGTCTCTTAATCATTATCTAGTAGCATGATATTCATAAGAACTCATAATATCACAGAATTGGAAGAAGCCACATAAGCCATTGAGGCAGTGGTGAGATTCAAATTTTTTTACTACTTCTGTGGGCGTGGCTTAGTGGGTGTGGCTTGGTGGGCATGGCAGGGAAAGGATACTGTAAAATCTCCATTCCCACCCCACTCCTGGGGAAAGGTTACTGCAGAATCCCCATTCCTACTCCACTCCAGGGGGAAGGATACTGTAAATCTCCATTCCCTCCCCACTCCACTAACCTGCTTTTCAGCTCCGTTCTCCTGTGCTGGGACTCAATGGGAGGCAGAGAATAGACGGAGTCGGGGCCAGTCAGAGGTGGGATTTGCTGGTTCTCTGAACTACTCAAAATTTCCGCTACCGGTTCTCCAGAACTGGTCAGAACCTGCTGAATACCACCTCACATTGAGGCCACTTCTCTGCTCTATGCTTCCTGGACTGAAATCTGTCCAACTTATTCTTTTCTAAATCCAGTGAAGAAAACCAAATACATTATTGACTATTATGTTCACAGTTGAACATCTTTGAATATATACATTTACCACCATCCATAGCCAAAAGCCAACTGTGGAAACTTTTTTTTTTATTGCCTCTTCTTCTATTCTGTTGCCTTTTCTTCTAGCATCAGGAAATGGGAGAGATTATTTTACATAGATAAGGAAAAAAACAAATTGTACATACAGCTCAAAGACTTTAAGTTTCTGAAAGCCAGCTAGGGAGATCTGAATATGACTGAGATTTTAACCCTGGGCTGCATCCTGTGGGGATCTCTGCCTGAAAATGCAAAACAAACCCACCTAGACCGAACACTATCTAGGTTTCCTAACCATTTTCAGCGTGTGCATCAGACACTTCTTTGAAAATCTGATTGCTCCGAGTCAATAGAACAAATCTTTAATAATGTCGCTCCAGCAATGCCTTCCCCTCTGTTCAGCTTTCTGTAGCTGGCTATAGTCTCATAGCCATCCAACTAGATCGAGTTATTGAACGGAAAAGCCAAAGAGTATTTCAGTATACAAGAATTGAAGGGAAACCATGCTGGGACAGTCACCTTCAATGTTCTGCATTCGGTCTAAATTTACAGTAATAGACTCATACTCCATGAAAGCTTGCTGTGTTTGTTTGCAAACTGGTATGCGGTACTTACAAGTCTGTGGTTTTATTGACATATTTCTTTCCTTTCCTGTGGTTTTTAATTGAAACCCCCACTGCTCCGCAGAGCTCCTGGAAAACAGGGAACAGAAATCTTGCATTTACCTTAGCGTTTAGACTATATGAACATATATAGTAATGTCTGGCTGCTTAATCTTCAAATCCACAGTCCAGTTTGGTGGAAGAATGAAAATGCATAGTCCAATTTAAGACTGAACACTGGATACTCAGTAATTCATTTATATGTGCAAGAAGGGAGAGGCAATTAAGTGAACAATAAACTGAGGGTGTATCTGAAACTTAGGCTAAAACTGATATAGCATATATTATTCTTCCAGTTAATTTTAGATATAGAAATGCAGAACTGCTATTTCCAAATTCGGGCTTATAGGGCTGAATTATTAATCAATGTGAAAATTCATTATTTTTTCTTAATCCTTCTCATTTACTTGGATGAAAAGGAAACAGCATTCCATCTGTTTTTTTTTCCTAGAAAGTACTTAAATTAAGCTTTTATACATTAATGATTAGTATACATTATACCAATCAATTTAAAAGCTGCATTTTGGAGGCCTTTGGAGAAAGATTACTTTTCTAACATATGAACACTAAAATAATAAAATGAATCAGTTCTAGACTAATTTTTAAAATGTAACCTCTATTGAAATAATTTATCTACTTCAGTAACTCTCCCCATCTTGTGTATAACAATGTGAAACATTCAGAATAATACAGAAATAAAATAATAAATGACATAGAAAGAATATTAACTTCATTCCCCATTAAGAAGAACAAGATTTCATCATTTAGGTTTGGATTTTACTCAGGATTTTGAGAGAAAACATACATCTTTATTATTTTTTTCAATAAATACAAATATTTTTTTTTTAAAAAAGCATAGAATTATACAGAAATTAAACAATATTATTCTCCTAGATCAGCTGGAAATGGATAGATGTTGCCAACACTAATTTACACTAAACCTGAACGCAGATATTTCTAACTGGAAATCTCCATTTATGCCTCAGATTCTGTACCTTAAACATAGGATACCCTTGGTTGTATTGACTGACAATGATGGGATTTATAGTAAGCACTTTGAAGGCACAGATGTGGAAGAAACTGTTCCATGCAGTGCCAACAGAAGGTCTTAAATTTTATAATGTCTGAAGAAGCACCATGTGAATATTGGGTGTTCATTATTTTTGCTAAGCCTCTCTGCTTTATATATTTTCCTTTTTTTATCGTGTGCTCCATTTACCAAAATCAAGAACACCAAAACACTGTATACATTTATGTTTTAACTTGTGTAATCATGTTATTATCTGAAACTAATACCATGCTGTTAAAATTTAGATAATGTGTCCTGCAATGCATACAAAATGTTCATTTGTCGAAGGCCATTAATTTAATTTCCTGGGAACAAGATTAAATGTAATCCATTTACATAATTATTAGTTGTGAGGTGTAGAATAGATAATTAAATATTATACCACATTAATTTATATTTAATTATCAGAGCTTCCATGGTCCTTCTGTCCAAATATTAATATTAGGTAAATAAAAAATGAGAGAAAATGCTAACTTGAACAAAAACTACAGCAGAAGAATTCTAGTTATCAGATTCACCCCATCTCCAGCAGGAATGGATTAAAACAAACAAATAAATGGAACCTTATATCCATTAACTTAAGAATAAAGTTAATTTAACTCAATAAGATTTCCAAGTAAACATGGCAAAATATGATTAATTTTCTGAGCTTGAATATTCTTTAGAACTGTCACTCAATATTAAAATGTTTTTGTTACAATTCAATTTGCCAAAAGTCCAATATTTATTTTAACATAATTGGAACCATTTCTTTTGCCTATATAACCATATGAAAGTATTCAAATGGTCAGAGAGAACAAGAAAAGCATAATTTATCCATTCATTCTTTTCAGCATTATTGCAAGCTTGAAAAGATTTGCCTAGTGCTCAAATAAATTAAGATGACATTTTACTTTATTATCCAATTAATTAAATTATCCAACATTTATTGAATAGCAGCTAGTTTTGCACTGCCACTTGTTATAAGTAAGACAGAATTAAATGGCAAATGACAAAAGTAAATGATTTTTTTTTTAATTTCCACATTCATAAATTATTCTGTGAATGTGGGTATAATCCTCGTTCTTCTAGTTTTGTTACAACTATGGATAGTAGCTATCATAATGGCTATGGGAAATTCTTATTAGCACTTAGTCCAGTAGTGTTTGCAGGTATGATAGAATATTACAAAAATCATCAAATGATTTAAAAACTCAGGGTCCAAGCATGCAAGAAGATACATAAACTTTATTGGGTAATGTGCCACCATAATTAAGGATAATCCACAAGCAGTGAAAACCAGTTGTTTTGAGAGAATTTATAGCCTAAATTATATATGATATATATATATATATATATATATATATATATATATATATATATATATTTTACAGGATTTTTTACAGGCATTCTAAAAAAACATTCTTTATGAATTATGCAAAGAATTTTCAAACCTTTATAAAATACTATAAATTATCTTTGGTCATCTTATTAAATGTCTACGGCTCACTCACTTGAGGGGGAAAAATTCTTAATTGTTCTGGCATTTATCTATTTCTTTATTTGATTTATTTCCCTAGTTTCTACTCACTTTCCTTGATTTAAGAGCTTCAATAACAATTTGGCCTTTTGGAGAGCTAGGATATCCCATTTCCTAAGATGTTTTGCAAAATGGAGTTAGGTGAACTTTATTAAGTTGGTGAACCTGACTTGGTCTCCAACATTTTCTTGCATATTTTTTGGTATGAACTTTCCCTTTTGAATTTCAACGTTTGAGTTTGTATCTGAGTTATTTAGATGGGAGACCCTACCAATTCCAAGTCTTAAGAATCCATGGATTTTCTTCTTTCTCCTTTTTTCTCCTTAAAAATGTATCCCATAATTTTTATACTTGCCCTAAAGATAATGGTTTAATTATTTACAAATGAAATCAAATTATTCTCTGCTGTGGTGTTCAGTTTTGGCGATAGTTCTGAAGTACCAGAAGTACCATTTACCCGAAGCCAAGCTGCACTAAAGACCTCCATTAAAGCAACACAATGCTGCCAGCCAATCAAGATACAAAAAGAGCCAAAAAACAGACAGAAGATATTAGAGACACCAATCAAGCAGAACACAGCAAACTCCGAGACCAATAAACACAGACCAAGACTCCCAACCAATCAGGATGAAGAAAAAACCATTCTGGCACAGCAATAAATTTAAATCTGAAACCACTGTAAAAGTCTGACTACAGACGGACACAATATGATATGGCAGATAGATTCTGCTGAAGCGTTGCTACAACTTTATATATATATATATATATATATATATATATTTTACAAGGATTTTTACAGGCATTCTAAAAAACATTCTTTATGAATTATGCAAAGAATTTTCAAACCTTTATAAAATACTATAAATTATCTTTGGTCATCTTATTAAATGTCTACGGCTCACTCACTTGAGGGGAAAAATTCTTAATTGTTCTGGCATTTATCTATTTCTTTATTTGATTTATTTCCCTAGTTTCATTACTCACTTTCCTTGATTTAAAAGCTTCAATAACAATTTGGCCTTTTGGAGAGCTAGGATATCCCATTTCCTAAAATGTTTTGCAAAATGGAGTTAGGTGAACTTTATTAAGTTGGTGAACCTGACTTGGTCTCCAACATTTTCTTGCATATTTTTTGGTATGAACTTTCCCTTTTGAATTTCAACGTTTGAGTTTGTATCTGAGTTATTTAGATGGGAGACCCTACCAATTCCAAGTCTTAAGAATCCATGGATTTTCTTCTTTCTCCTTTTTTTCTCCTTAAAAATGTATCCCATAATTTTTATACTTGCCCTAAAGATAATGGTTTAATTATTTACAAATGAAATCAAATCTCTATTAAAGTCATGGACCAGCATAAGGATGGTGAGATACAGTCAGGGTGGACAATTAATTTTCCCAAGAGGCCACATGAGAAACTAGGACTGTTGTGAACCATCAACCAATAGGCTGATGTTAATTTTGCTCAATTGTTTGTATCATATGAATTTATTTACATTTGACTTCTAATTTCTGATTGAGATCTCACAGAAGACAGATAGGGACAGCCAAAGGGCCATATGTGGCTTCAGGAAGGGGGCATAAAATACCAGGGTTTGGCATAGGAAATAATCAGAATTAAAAAGAAAAGAAAAACCTAGAAAGCATTAAAACAAAAAGTGTGTGTGAGAGAGAGAGGGAAAGAGAGGGAAAGAGGGAGGGAGGGAGAGAGAGAGAGAAAGAGAGAGAGAACTAAAAGAATCTAAAAGGAGCATTAGATGAGTGTAGATAGGGAAACATAATGGTTAAGACTATATCATCAAATGACAGAACACTCAAATATGGTGAGCTAGATGCTCATTAGTTTATGGCACAGTCATTATCTGACAAATTTTAAGCACTGTTGCACAGAAACTGGTAGCTCTGTATGATTGCTATCTGAAAGCAGCTGAGAAGTGCCGGATTGTCCTGTGAATCTTGAGTATCTATGCAGTAATGGTGAGATAGGGCTAGTATGAATGTCTGGGTAGTACAGGCACCAGATAAGCACATGCTCTGTATATTAGAATCGCAGGATTTAGATCCTGTCACCACATACAGCTAGTCCTCGATTTACGACC
Source organism: Notechis scutatus (assembly GCF_049901735.1). Taxonomy (NCBI): domain Eukaryota; kingdom Metazoa; phylum Chordata; class Lepidosauria; order Squamata; family Elapidae; genus Notechis; species Notechis scutatus. Next base: position 14,183,648 of record NC_142017.1, on the reverse strand, counting down.
AAAATTGAGTCCATTTTTTTGTGGCTAAGTGAGACATTTGTTAAATGAATTTTGTTCCATTTTGTTTTTTTTTTTTTTGTTGGTTTTTTTTTTGGGGTGGGGGGGGGGGGGTTTTTTTGGTGGTTTTTGTTTTTTTGTTTTTTTTTTTGGTGTTGTTTTTTTTTTTTTTTTTTTTGTGTTTTTTTTTTGTTTTTTTTTTTTTTTTTTTTTTTTTTTTTTTTTTTTTTTTTTTTTTTTTTTTTTTTTTGTGGTGTTTTTTTTTTTTTTTTTTTTTTTTTGTTTTTGTTTTTTTTTTTTTTTTTTTTTTTTTTTTTTTTTTTTTTTTTTTTTTTTTTTTTTTTTTTTTTTTTTTTTTTTTTTTTTTTTTTTTTTTTTTTTTTCAACCTTTCATGCCACGGTTGTTAAGTGAATCACTGCAGATGTTAAGTTAGTACCACAGTTGTTAAGTGAGTGAGTTAGCTTGTCAGAAGGTTTCACAAAGTGATCACATGACCCTGGAACATGGCAACTGTCATAAATATGAGTCAGTTGCCAAGCATCCAAATTTTGATCATGTGACCAGGGGGATGGTTGTAAGTGTGAAAAACTGTCATAAGTCACATTTTTCAGGGCTGTTGTAACTTAGAATGGTTGTAAGTTGAGGACTACCTGTAATTATCTACAATTAGAATTCCCGTTTCTTTCCCATGCCTACATGTCCTGCACAACCTCCAAGACAAACAATCCAGATTTTATTTCCCAAGCTCATCTCCAAAATTCCTTCTTGAACTACATGGTCTCATGGTCACATTATTAGATCCAACTTCTGGTTGAGATGGTGGGTGAGCACTGGCCACATAGTAAGTGGAATGAGAACTGGTATGACTAATTTAAGCAATATGATTATTATTTTTTTCATTTCCATACTCAGATGTCCTGCCTGCTACATTAAGGATGTCAATGCTTTAGAAATGTTCATTTGTTTATAGATAAAATTCTGTTTCAACTATATCTTGCACAGTCATTATAACTTGGAAAAGTCCTGATGGACGGGAGAAGTTGGTATTCGTAATTAATCTCTCTAACATAGCTCATTAACATGATGCCATGTCTAGATCCATCTTGTAAGTTCTCAGAAGACTTCTCCTGCTTCAATAAACAAACAAACAAACAAACAAATAAAAAAAATTCTGTATTATTGTCATGATGCTTAGAACTAGAAGTTTTCATCACTCTGTAGAATTCCTTACTGTCCTTCTTTCTTAATCTGAAGTATTCCCTTAAAAATGTCTTTTCTTTCTGTTTATTGGAGAAAAGATTGTCCCACAAAAGATGTCCAATTTGGCTATCTAAGAATAGAGTTGATATTTATTGAGTTCCACCTATGAGAAAAAGGATTTAAGATGGTACATTCTATAAAACACATTCTCTTGTTATGTTTTCTTAGAAATTAATTTGCAAATGTAAAGACGTTTCAATTTTTTTCTCCCCTATCTGCCTTCTAAGGCAGTTTCTCTCTAAATAAAGGATCATAGAGTAAAAAGTCTCCAAGAATGAACTTGGAAAAGAGCTATGCCTTATAATGCAATTATCTCTCAACAAGATGATCTTGTGGAAAGATTATCCTCTGACAAGATTATTTTGTGAGGTTTCTTTCCTAGGGAGGATTATCCAGAAAGGTGATGTTAATAATTAGCTAAAGATGTGGCAGCTGGATATAAGGATTGCAATAGAGATCAGAGAATTTTCACAGGGCATTATTTTAATTTAGTATCTGTATGAGGCCCTGTTCAGTTTGCAGCTGATATATGAATAGAAATATATTTAAATGGCAAAGGATTTTCATTTGAAACATGCAGGGGTTATGATCCAGAGAGATATCAGGCTATGCAAGAAGCTTTTATTAGCTTAGGGTAATTTTTGCCTGAAGATGGGCAAACCTTTCAGCATACCAAAAAAATAAAAAAAAATGTTCCATGTTCTTTTTTTCAAGGATAAAAAGTGTCAATCAGTGTATTTTTTTCTTCAGTTTGCTAGAATTTCATTTTTTTCTCTTTTCAAGGTTTTATGACTTTAAGGAATATTAGGAGTAATACCAACCAGTTGCATAATTACTGCCTTTTATTTACCTGGGTTTCCCCCTAAAATAATAACAACAACAACCCTTTTCACCTTTTATCCATGAACAATCCGAAGCAAGGTACATGGAGTTGGTTTCTGACTAACTTTTCCCATAGATCCCTTGATTTCCCAGATGTATTTCAGTTCCATGCAAGTTTCCCTCCTGCCGTGTCCAGTTTTGCTCCTATTGCTTATTTTATTATTGTAATGTCTGGAATGAGATGCTCCTTGTTCCTAGAAAAACACCCCCTCCAAGCAGAAATATTGACTAATTAATAAAATGTTTGGAATGATGGATTAAATTAGGGCTAGGGAATTCCAGGAGCGCAAGTTCACAATTCTTCAGCTTGTCAAGTTTGGAGACCCCCTGCCTTAAATCATGATACAGTGGTATCTCAGTATTCGACTGCTTCAAAACTCATCCAATTTGATACTTGATGCATTTTGATGCAAACATGTTACCCTGGTACTTATAGTTTTTTGGTATTTGACACACTACAAAAGGAAGAGGGGTGATTGATGCAGAGGATGGACAGGAAGTTGACTATACTGGGAAGGTCACTGCAAAAGGAAGAGAGGGATGGTTGAAGAGGGAGGACAGGAAGTCAGCTATGCTGGGAAGGAAAAAGGACATAGAGAAATTTTTTCCTGGCCAAAACAAAGATTTACATGGTTTGTTTGACACTGGTAGTTTTTTTAATACTCATTGTGCCTCCCAGAACCAATTAACATTGAATACTGAGGTACCTCTAAATGTATTTTTCAAAAACTGAAGTCTTTCATTCCTCTCCTTTTTCTTTGTTTACCTCCCCGCTTCCCAAATACAGTCTAATTTGCGGCAAAGGGGAAATTGCCTGAATTTTTCATTTCCCACAATTCTTTGAGCTTTGTGTTTTGTGTCTATATTAACTGCTTAATGGGTAGGGGTTGATAACCAAAGGAACTCAGTGAAATAACTAGAAATGGCTACAGTATTTACTCTGCTTTGAGTCGTTGTTGCTGGAGAGAAAGGAGGAAGAAGTTAGGGCATAGACGCATAGAGAGTATAGAATCAGATAGCTAAATGATACAGCTATCATTACAAACAAACACACAAACCTGCTCTTATTTTATCTATCTATCTATCTATCTATCTATCTATCTATCTATCTATCTATCTATCTATCTATCTATCTATACATACATACACTGGTTTTATCATTTTTTAAAATAAACAACTCAAAATGGCAAACTTATCTGATACTTCTTTCTCTTTCTATCTTCCTCACAACAACAAACCCTGTGAAGTGAATTGGGTTGAGAGAGAAAGAGGTACTGATCCAAAGTCACCCAGCCGGCTTTCACGCTTAAGGTAGAACTAGAAGTCATAGTCTCTCAGTCTCAAGCATTGTGCCTTAACCATTACACCAAACTGTGCTTTTCTTTAGTCCCTGCACAAAGCAGTTCCAAGGTTAAAATGTGCAGATAAAATGTAGAAGTCTTTAAAAGTATCTATTGGATGAGTTTTCTCACTAGGACACCAGCACTCCAGGCTTCCAGATTTCTTTCTTCTTTTTCTTCTTTTTAAACAAAGTTTCCCAATTTTAATTTTGAAATGATAAAATGGAACACTGATTTAAACACATTACATCATCTTATTCACCCACGTTTCTTTTAAAGAGCTTTGGTCAGAATTATTAAAATAAAACATTATTTTCTTCTTCTTTAAATTTCAAGATGAAGCTCTGTCTTTGCATTAATTTCTTCTCTTTAACTTCCATAGATAATTGAGAAAAGATAGTGAGACCTTCTCAACTCTACTTTACCCTGTTTGAAGTTTATTACCCATCTGACTAACATTTTATATAACCACCCCAAAATGGATAAATGTTAAAATCTACAATATTAAATCTTCACTTCAAGGACAGCTACTACTCCCAAATCTCTGAGCAGTACATTTCCAAGCTGCCCTTTGTAATAACTTCATTTCCCACTGTGTAAAAAGCTTTCAGTACATTGAAAATGGAATACTATTATTCCTAGCCATCTGATTCATACATTTCCAATTCAGCTGCAGTTCAAGTAGAAGCTGGCTTGTGTGCTCACTCAGTATAACATTTTCATATGATTAATATAAGGTATTTCATCACGACATCTAGTGATTTAATCAACCTGTCATTTGACTCAAGTGATAAAAAATATAGATGCTTCACTAGATCTATTTGCTAGAAAGTTAAAACATTCAAAAAAAATTTCCTTGTAAGATTATGGAGAAAGAGTAGAAACCTCAATGCATGAATCAATTAAATCTGAATGCCTTTGAATAAAAAACAAATGTCCTGGAGGAAAGCAAAGTATTTTAACTGCTTGATCACACAGTTATTATTATTATTTTTCCAGAACACACATTCTCAGTTATGTGTAGTGATAATCCATGCTAGTTCCAAGAGAAAGATCTATATGATTCTCTAAGACAACATGCACCATTCATATATTTTTTAAAGTTTTTGTCTTAACATAACATTTCAAAAATCTCAAGTAAAATATTAATTGATCCATTAATCATTGAAAGTAGCAGATTATGCAATTAAATATTCAAGATCTTAATGCTGAATTCTTCACCCCAGTTAATTTAAGAGATTCCTAGTTTTGTATTTTTTTTCAGGGGGGGGGGAGGGGACTTGAAGGCTCAGTGGTTAAAGAGCCTGAGCTTATCAGTCGGAGAGCTGATATCCCCGGGTTCAAGAGCTGAGTTCTGTGCAATGGGATGAGCTCCTGTTATTTGCTTCAGCTCCTGCCCACCTATCAGTTCCAAGTCATGTAAATACAAGTAGATTAATAGGTACCATTTCAATGGGAAAGTAACAGCATTCTGTGCACCTTCAGCATATAGCCATGCTGACCACATGACCATGGAAATTGTCTTCAGACAACATTGGCTCCCTTGGCCAAGAAACGGAGATGAGCACTATGCCCTAGAGTCAGACACAACTGACAAGGAAACCTTTTATCTTTATCTTTTATCTAGTTTTGTATTGCAACATTTACCATTAAAATGTGGCAATTATATTTTGAAGTGTTGGGAATAAACTGGACATGTTCCATGACATTGCTACAGGAAGGATGTCAAGATTTCGTATGATTAGATGCTATCATAAACTACCATTCACAGATGTGGAATCAAATATTAAAATATCTATTAATCATACAAATGAAAAGAACATAAAGAGAATTTCATTCATTAGTGCAATTTATCTACCACTTCAAGCCTCATGGACTTTGTAAAATAAAATATTGATAAGTTAGAATTACAATAAAAACTTCAAACATGAGACCATAACAATACTAAATTCTAATTCTCTCTGTGTGTATGATATACCTATAAGAACTGTTCCAAAATTGAGATAATTGAATACTGCCTACAGTTTTACTCCCAAAAGCCTAAGGAAGGTTATTTGACTTTCAGCATGTTGGACTCAACCCATAAAGGGATTTTCATAAATTGGGCTTTATTTTTTACATAGGGTCCCTTAATATACAGTTGTTTGTTTTTCAAACAGTTCCAGCCAGAAGTAATGAATGGCTGTGGACATCCTTCAACTGTGCAGTAGCAAAAACCCATCCTGGACTGATAGCAGATTTTATAATAAAATAATTCTTATAATTACATTGTTACAATAAAATAGTTTTTTAAAAATATCCCTGGATGTCTCTATTTTCTTGCTTTGTTATGCTAGATAGAATAGTTCACTTTCTTTTTATTTTTTAAAATGATATTGATTAAGAAGTTGAAAATCTTGAAGTACAGCCAGGTTTGTATAGAGTCAGATATTTCTTGTGGCTCAAAAATCCTTTTGAATAAGACATATTCGAGAATTTGCAATGTTTTTTAGACCAAGGCTTACCATCCAATTTTGACTGTCAGGACTGTTCTCACGAAAATGAGCATGAACAAAAATTCAATTTGATTGGATTTAAGTTGAATTTATGTTAATTGCATCTCCTTCATATGATTATTCTTCATGTTTTATTAATCTCCACCTGTCTCACACACCATGTTATGTGATGCCATCAACTCCAAGGTTCTGGGAATCTGAAGTTTGTATATTCTCTAGGGAAGAGAATATAAACTATGATCCAATGTTTGGAATGAAGGTCATGAACAAACAGCTCAACAATGAATGTGAAACAAGATCAGAGTAATAGATATTCCTGGCTGGCAGAAAATAAAACCCTGCCCACCACAGCTGAAACTAATTAAACATGTACTTTTAACATGTCTGATATAAGAAAGTTTACAGTAAGGAATTACAGTAGTCAGTTGGAAAGAACAAAAACTAGATGATGCAATCATTTCCTTTCGTGCACTGATTAGGCAAGATTTTATATTCAGATCCTGATCTGATCTCCAATTATATACTTTTAGAACTTAAATCTGAGCTGATCAACATTACAGCTAAAACACAATATATGTTTATATTTAAAATATCTTCCAAATAAGAGGACTATTATTTTGGATCAAATCACTGTTTCAATTAACTAGAGTTATATTAATTGGTTTGAAAACAAAATTTTCTTGAAGCACAACAAGAGAGATAATATTTCTAGGACAGGCAGACACATAACCAAAAAACAAAACAAAACAAAACAAAACCCAGAGTAAAGATACATCAACTTATTGTTTGTCTAATATATCCAACTGTCAGTGCCTTTGTCAAGTAGCAGAACAAAAACATAATAATTTCCCACCTTAAAAGCAATCTCTAGATAGAGAACTGTCTAGGAATTAATCATTTTTGTCAGTTACCATAAGGAGGTTTCACAACAATCTGACTTGCACGACACTATTCTTTCGATAGGACATGCCAGAACAAAAGACCAAGAAAAAAGGTTTGCAAAGAGAAATGTTTATAACAATTGGAAATGGTGCCATCTTCTTCCTAGCATAACATGCTTATAACCAGGTGTAAATCAAAACATGAAAGGTCAAAGGAAAGGTTGCTGTATCTCTAGTTTTTCTAAATGAAGAGTTGCATTCTGCAGATATGGGCTCTCCCGGCAATTGGCAGGTGAAAATTATGCAGACACATGCCTCAATTTTATTATATGGTTTGGGCTTTGGAATGAAGAAATGAAGCAGGATCAAGGAAATTGCCATAGATAAGGGACCTGATCTAAAATTCTTTGTCCAAATTTCAGTTCAGTCATAATTCTACAATGAAACACAAGATGTTTATAAGCAAAACCCAAAAGTCAATCATGCACCTAATATCATGTCTAACCCACTGACCCTCCTTGTGTCCACCAGAAAACTAAGCTATTTATTAGATGTAAAAGTTCCCAGGTTCTGTCCTCACCATCTTGGGTTAGAGCTAGGAAAATCTCTGAATTTTGGAGAGTCAAAGGGAGGAACAGTTTTGAACTAGGTAGCATTTTTGCCATATCAGAGAAACAGTCAAAATCACTGACCACTTTTTGCTTTTTTAAGATAGCCCAAACTAGGGTAATATGCAATGTTTTGGATTCAGTTTGCAAGGAATTTTCAGAGGATGTGAGAAATGGGAGAGAGCTTCTGAGAAAATATTTTACTTTAGCTACACAACCCCAACTATCTCTAATCCCCTCCTTCCTATCCCTCAGCTCTAGTGTGGGAACACTGAAGCTCCTAGATGGCTTCAGTCAGGTCAGCTTCAGGGTTGACAGCAGTTGTAACATGTGTCTGTGTAGGGGCAGGGCTTGTGTAGTATACCTTTCATTCCAGTTGAAGAAGAAAGAAAGAAAAAAAGAAGAAGACAAAGCTAAACTTTCAGCTCCTGAGCTATTTCTGCAATATTTGCTAGAGACATTTGGTCACAGTAGGGATCAAGAGAATTATATCTGCAGCGAAGCTCTATGTGTAACTAGGATGAAATATTGATGAGATCTGAAGTGGCAAAGATGATATTTCTTTTGTAAATTTAGCAGTTTTTATTGAATTGCTAATAAAATACCGACCTAGGAAAAAGGACAGTAGGAACTCTCCGCGTGATCCCAAGTTTCTATAATTAAACCCAAATAAATTGCAGAAAATTATTATAAAAGAAGCAGCAGGGTAAGATTCGGGAATGGCATTTAATGAGCCCCGAGTGGTATTGTCTGGATAAGGGCTCAATGGGGTGAAGCAGAGTAGCTTCTGACAGAGTAAATGGTGGCCCAAGACAGTGTGACTTCTATGTATACTTTTTCTTTCTTAATAATGCATGTCCTCCGCTAGGTTTGGTGTGGATTTTATGGGAGGCTTGGAAATGATGGGCACAGTGAAGCCGATGCTATCATTAGTATTATGAGATTGTACTTTGACCCCAATCTTCATAGGCTTCCAAACAGACAGGGAAGAAAAACAAAATATCCCCACCACAATAGGTAAGGTAAGAAAGAAGCAGTCATCAGAAGAGCAAGGCCAGAAAATTAACAGTGACTTTCTTACAGGTCTGAATCTTGGCATATTCTTAGGAATCTTGAAGTTTAGTGGCACTTGTGAACCAGCACGTTGTACATAGGGGGGGCATGGGAAAAGGCAAGCAGGGGCTAGTGATAAACATATGTTGCATGATGCAAAAGCCACAGCTTACATATTTATATTGGACCCTGGAAAGTAAGTATGTAAGGATGGATTGGGTGTTATGAGTACGTCATTTTGATTCAACCCCAATTTGCTGCAGATGCCAATGGGACCAAAGATTCATGATGACCATCAATAATCTCAATGAACAGAATAGAATGAATGAGCTGGAAGGGACGCTGGAGGCCTTCTAGTCCTCTTAAAAACATCTAGTACTGGAAGATCTTTGGAGGCAAGCTACTCCACTAGTTAATTGTTCTCACCATTAGGGAGTTTCTTCTTAATTCCAGGTTGCTTCTCTCTTTGATTAGTTTCCAACCATTGTTTCTTGTCCTGCCCTCTGGTGCTTTGGAGAATAATTTGACCCCCCTCTTTTTTGTGGCAGCCCTTGAAATCCTGAAATACTGCTACCATGTCACTCTGAATTCTTTTCTTTAGACTAGCCAAATCCAAATCCCGTAGCCATTCTTCATATGTTTTAGTCTACAGGTCTTTGACCATCTTAGCTGCTCTTCTCTGAACTTTTTCCAATGAATGTAGCAAAACCACAATCACCACAAAGGGAAAAATAACATGGGCAGTTTTGATTTGATGGTCATTTTACCTTCAATAGTTAAAAGACTGAAGCTGGGATGTGGGTCTCTGATAAGGTTTTATCAATCCTTTCCTAAAAGCCACACATAAATAGAATAGAATAGAATTTTTTTATTGGCCAAGTGTGGTTGGACACACAAGGAATTTGTCTTGGTGCAAATACTCTCAGTATACATAAAAGAAAAGCTACATTCATCAACAATAAAATAAACCAACACAGTTGTTATGTATACTAAGAAAGATGCACACCATAATTGCACCAAGAATGCAATTTTGGTTTTTTTCTGTCTTTATTTATGGATAATTTATGTCTTTATTTATGGATAATTCTGTATGTATTTATTTAAATGATAGCCACTAACAGTACTATCAGGCAGGCCAAGTCAAGTCTGCATTAACACAGGGATAGTATCAAGATCACATGGATGTTAGTACTGCTTTATGCATCAAGTTTCGGTCACCAAGATACAAAAAAGACATTGAGATTCTAGAAAGAGTGCAGAGAAGAGCAATAAAGGTGATTAGGGGGCTGGAACCTAAAGTGTTTGATGAACGGTTGCAGGAACTAGTTACGTCTCATCTAATGAAGAGAAGAACTAGAGGTAACATGATTGCAGTCTTCTAATATTTGAGGGACTGCCATAAAGAGGGGGTCAATCTGTTCTCCACCTGAAGGAGGACAAGAAAGAATGCAGGAAACTTATCCAGGAGAGGTCTAACCTAGAACTAAGAAGAAATTTTCTGACAGTGAGAACCAGTGGATCCGGATCTTGGCTCCAGAAGTTGTGACTGCTTCATCACTGAAAGTTTTTAAGAAGAGATTAGGCAGTCATTTATTTGGAAATGTATAGGGTCTCCTGCTTAAGCAGGAGGGTTGGACTAGATGACCTCCAAGGTCCTTCTAACTCTGTAATGCTGTATTCTGTAAGCCACATATAGGGGTTCCAGGAACCTTACTGTTGTAAGGTATAATAATAGGATCTTGGTAACCATGTCTCTTTCTTCCTGCTCTTATATCAAACAAAATGAAGGCATGGTCATTTTGAATCTCTTTATTCTGTGTCCTACAATCTCTGGACTATATAATCTCTTCTCCAAATCCCTGCTTAATAGTTCATTCTTTCTTTCTCCTCTTAATAACTGTTTCCTGCTTTCCCCAAGGTCATCTCTAAATTTTCTAACAGCACTATCGTGAAAAGCATTGTTATTGTTATTATATGCATCTAACCTTCTGGAAGAATAAAAGTTCTTTTCTTCTTCTTTTTTTTAAAGGAAAGAGGCAGCATTATTCTATGCAAAATGCTTTTAATTAGTTTAGTGCATCCTTTTGCACAAAAATATCTGATGTGGTTACATTACCCTGAGAACATAAAATTTCCTCCAGTATAAAGCTAAAACAAACAAACAAACCTAAGGAACATCATGATATCACCATGCCAAGGGCAAACAATTCCAAGGTGTCATTCCCAACATTTCCAATTGCAGTAGCCAATATTTTGCCTGTTTGCCTTACATCTCTGACAGAGTTCAGCAGGAGAATATCAGGCTGATATTCTGTCTAGGCACGGAAGTGCTGTTAAGTAATGGAAGTTAGAGCTATCAGGGAGTTCAGGTCTGAAAATGCAGCTACCACAAGGATGATGTTCTCTTTGGGTACAATACAATGTTCTGTATGTGAATGAGAGCAAAAAAAAAATTCTTCCAGGCCAAAATAATATTGGGTGGGAAGAAGACATAGACTCCCATTCACCCACAGAGCTAAAGTAATATTTGACCCTGAAAAGGACAAGCATAGAACTTGGACTTATATACCACTCCGTGATGCTTTACAGCATTCTCTGAGTGGTTTAGAAAGGTCAGCATTTTGCCCCTAACAATCTGGGTCCTCATTTTACTGGCCTCAGAAGGATGGAAGACTGAGTCAACCTTGAGTCAGTCAGGAATGAACTCCTGGCTGTGGGCAGAGTTAGCCTGCAATACTGCATTCTAATCCCTGTGCCACCATGACTCCTAGTAACCATCCTATTGCACCCCCTTTCCCCCCCAAAAATGCAAGCATTTCAAGGTAAGTTAATAATTTAAATCTAGCCAGCCTTTCTAGTCTAGATTTAAAAGGAGAGGGAAACAGACATAAGGTAAAATAGATCGAGGGAAGAAAAATACTTCAAGGAGTGAAAATTCTGCTTGTAATGTCAACTATTTTAACCCCCAATAACTATTTTCAGTTGGAACGTTTCATAGTTAAAAAATAATTTTTAAAAAATAGTTTGAGGTAACATAATTAAGGAAGAAGCTTAACAAATATCCAATGTGTAAACAAAATGTTTTAGTTGAACTGGCATCTGCTTTGAATCTTTTTTTTTTAGAATGGCCATCAAGCTTTCTTTCTAACCAAAAGTGTTTGGCATTTAAGGGTTTAAGGGAGACGTTGGCATGCATACAAAGAGCAGGAGCAAGGCTTCTGTGAGAGGCTTCGGTATATTTTTTCAGCAAGGTGACTTGAGTTCTTTTCACTTGATTAAAAAAAGTTAATTGATTGGATTTGCAAATTGAATAGAAGAGTCTCACAGCATCTGATTTTTGTTTTGCAAATCTTAGCTGTCAAAGGTCAGAATGGGGCAAGGCAGAAAAAGAAACATATGGCTACACCAACAGGCTCAACTTTTTCTTCTGCCCTAACTTAAGAGTTAATCAAAATTCATAGAATGTAACTCATGCTCTTCAGAGAATGATTCACACACAAGGATGGGGAAATATATTTGGCTTGCATTTTAATGCGAATCTACTAATATGTAAATTAGCAGACTGGATCATAGCATCTATGAAAATATGTATTTCACTTAAATTTTGTGAGAGGAAATTTGTATGTATAATAGACAAGGGCCAGAAATAGTGGAGGTGATAGATGAGGTGGTGCCAGGTTACAGCAACATGAGGAAGAAGAAGTATGAGAAGCTGGGGAAATATCAGGGCTCGAAGAAGGAACAAGGGACAATGTATAAAATAAAAGCCAAAGTGGTACCAGAGATGGTAGGAGAACCTAGGACTGGGAAAGGGGCTCCAACAGATCCCAACATCAGACAGAACTCTCTGTCCAGAACTAGGAACTTTTCTAGGAACAGATAGGTTTCTTCAAAGAATCCCCAAACTCTCAGATCTCTGTGAGGGATTCTTTTTTTTAATAGTCATGCTGGCCACATGACCATGGAGACGTCTTTGGACAGTGCTCTCTTTGACTTTGAAACAGACATGAGCACCACCCCCTAGAGCAGGAAACGACTAGCACATTTCCTTTATGTGTATTAGGAAAATACTAATTCTTACAAAATAATACCTTAAAAAAGCAAAAAACAAAGTTCAAAAATGCAAATGGATTGCACAGATTTCATTTATTTATTATTAAACTTACATGCCACCCATCTTGCCAGAGGCAACTCAGATTCAACTCACTTAAATTTGTTATGCCCCCCTCAGTCCATTGCATTCTGGATTGCTTATAAAATCCAAAATAAATAAATAAAAATTAAATTAAATTAAAACAAAACACTTATAAACACGTATAAACAGACAGCCCAGACTAAAACAACCTGAACAATAAACAGTAAAAATATGGCAGACCTTGGACAAGCCATTAACCCCAGGCCTTGGACCAGGAATTAAGAGGGTGGGAACTGTCTGTCTGTCTGTCTGTCTGTCTGTCTCTCTCTCTCTCTCTGTCTCTCTCTCTCTCTCTCTCTCTGTGTGTGTGTGTGAGGGAATGATGTTCCAAAAGGTGGACACTGCAACAGAAAGATATACTTCCTTCGTTCGACAAGTTGGCAACATTTCAAGGGAACCCACTCTAACTAAACACACCAATCAAATGTTAGTATTGATATTAATGTAAAGAGTTAATTGTTTGTTTGATTTGCTTCCTACAATTGTTACCTTCTACTTGCATATATATTATATGCAATTGGAGACTGTCATCAATTTTCTTGGAATTTTTTTTTTCGGAAGTGGTTTGCCATTTCTTCTTTCCTAGGGCTGAGAGAGAGGGGCTGGCCCAAGGTTGGCTAGTTGGCTTTGTGCCTAAGGCAAGACTAGAAGTCACCGTTTCCTGGCTTCTAGATGCTGACTTCACCACTATACTAAAATGGCTGTCTTATAATTACCTTGTCTTGTAATTACCAGCATCCGTTATTTTTTCCTTGTTAAGGATTTCATAAAAATCATAGATTCATAGGGTTGGGAAGGGACTTTGGAGATCTTTAACCCTTTGCCTAAGACTGGAGTCTATTTATCTGCTACTGCAGTAGATTATTAGTATTCATCTACTGCCCACCTACCCCAAAACAAAATCAACACCAACAACAAAAAGCCTGTCAGCTTTCAAGATTTTCTCCCTTTGCTTTGCATCTTTCGGCTGTCATAAGTAATGGGAGGGGAGGAGGGGGGAATGGTTATGGAAAGTGAGCTGGAGGTGTTACAAACCAGAACTGTATAAACTGGGAGGGGGGTGTAAATTCTTGCTTAGGTTTCTATCCTATGCTATGCGCAGCTGCAACCCTTTATCAAACTATGTCAAGGTCAACAGACAGAAGCCTCATCACCACCTGGAGATGCCCACATGATGATATACACAACTTTTAATTGGATGAGCCAATTGAACTATTGGGGGTGGGAACGTTGCCATTACTTTGTATATGTGATTTACGTGCCCATTTTCTCAGATTCAGAATTCTTTTGTTGCTACCACTTGATTTCCAGTAAAATATATCTTTTCTCTGATTAAAGGAGTCTAAGTATTTCTTTCTTGGATTTTGAATGGATCACCAGCTGACAAAGCCCAATTTGCATAAGTCATAGAAGTTTGAAAAGATCCTTTATTTCAAGGGATTATGGAAGAAATTAGAAGCTTGTCATTTATAGAGAAGAAATTTCTTTGATCAGGAATTTACGGTTGCCATTTTAACATTTTTGACAACTCCACCCCCCACCCCCCATATGCCATGGCAGCCCCAGATGGTGAGCAATTATGCCAAATAAATTATCAGAATTTTTTTCTTTGTTGGAAGGTGAAGTGGAAAGAGACTCATCCCATTAATATGGAATTCAGAGCTAGCAAGAAACAGCCGAGGAATTTCACACCGAGTCAAAAGAGTTTAGATATAATACAACTAATAAAAGTTACTCTAGCAACAGCCCTACTTATGTCAGAAATATATTTGGCTTTGGCCTTTGGAATTTAAACCTGCTGCCTGTTTCACTTTTCCTTATATGCAGTCTGACAAATTACGATTTTCATGAATGTTGAACAGAAGAATTACAGCACTGCTAGTGCAGCTCAACTGTCAAGGAAAAAAGAGAAAAAAAATAGGAAAAAGGAAACTACTCCTTAAGTAAGCTACCTACAATGAGGTAAACCCATTAGCAATTTAGCCTTTGACCTTTAAAATGCTTCCCCACAAATCCATGTAAACTTATCAGGTGTCCCTTTAAATTTAATCAGATTTATTCTCTAGTTTCATTCACTCTCAGGTCTCTGGGTATGCAGAAATGGGGCTCAGAAATTAGAAACTTGGGTAGCAAGTTAATTTACCTCCTGCTGTATGACCCACGCTTCTCTGCTATTCAATGAAATTATTCAAGCGGATGGGCCAATTTTCTCTTCCGTTTTCCACTAACAAATGCCAAAGTGGGATTAGGAGGGCACATAATTTTCTTTTTTTTTTAATTATGAAAGTTAGTAGTTGAAAGATTCCTCAAGCAAGCTGAGTAATAATGACAACATTAACAGGCCCAATACCAAAGGGAGAAATCTAGAAAGAGTGATAAGGGACTGATTTGAGACTGTTCAGCTGTTTATGGCAAATAAAGCACCATTTTTATCAAATTTTAAAAAAAGTTATGGACTTCCTTGCTTTGCTGTCTGTTTGCCGACTAGCTGGTGATTTTGCCTAATAGGTCTCAGAGAACATCAGTACGGTGTGCGATTTAGGCATCCTAGATGAAGGGTGAGGTTTTTGTAGGAAAAAAAATGAGATGGATTATGCAGTGATTTAAAGCTACAATGCGTACAACAAAACTGAGAATTGATATAACATTTAATTTGCTTGATTTCTACCACCAGACCTATTAGAATGAGGACTGCATAAGAAGAATTCTTGTATGTGGTCTCAGTTTGTTATAATAATAGCAGGTTCTTATTCTTATTATCTAGCATTTCTGAATTTGAAACCCTGGAAATGCATGCCCCCCTTCCCCCCCACACACACTCCATGCCCCCTCACACAAACATTTCCAAGTGAAGAATTAAAAAAAAAGTATGCCTAGAATATTTCCTGACCGTGTCTATATAAAACTGACAATATGCTATAAATCAACTTGATTTAAAGAGGTTTGGGCACTAGCAATACACTGGCAATTGTATCTAATCATACCAAGTTGTATTTAAGATCCCATTTTTTAATAGTATGACACTAAATATATAATGGCATATATACAAGCAAGTATAAGAGCAATATACAATATAGGAAGCATGATCAGCATCCTTAAAAATGCTCCCCTCCCGGTTGCACAAGCAACAATTTACCATGGTCCTCTTGGGAAAATTCAGAGTGGAGAAAGCTCTAGAGATCACAGAACAAAAGATAAAGTAAGCTAACTAAATGCAATGTAACAACTCAAGTTGTTTAACCAAGTTGTTTTAATGTGTTTACCCAAATGCATTCCAACACCTCAAAAACTGGTTCTTCAAGATATTAATTAGACAAAGATATATTTGAAAACATCAGCAGACAAATGATAATAGTACTTTTTTTTTTCTTTTAGAAAACCTGCCTGGTTAAAAACAACAGTATAACAGCACATATTTTTCCATTAAGTCATATTAATAGCCCATGATGTTGCTGCACATTCATCCATATTCCATGACAGTTAGATTGATTTTTCAATTCATTCATTCTTCTTTCTCCTCATCTCAATGAGGACATATGGCGATAGAAACCAAGACACTAATGTTAGTATTCACAAGTGATGTATCAAACCATCTATTGTGTTCATTTCATCGTACTCTGTGATATTTTCATGATTTTTCTGACTGGGTCTCTGAATATGCCATTAGTTTCCATGAGTAAGAAAAGAAATGGTATTTAGCTGTTTTAGATCACAACTCAGCTCTGAAAATATGACAATGTTTGAAGCTTTTTCATTAAAAAGAATAAGAGGAATGAAGCAACATGGTTAAAGAGTATAAAAGAAGGCATCTTGAATCAGTCAACAAAATAATTATTGGAAATTCAGAACAAAAAAAAGGAAGCATGTAAATTATGGAATGTTTTGGTATAATATATAGTGATGGCCATCTAGGTAGCCTGATTTAAAGTAAATTACTGCACATGGATTCATAGAAAATAATATTATGATTGGTTACTGGATATGATGATTGCATATTAGAGCTGTGCATTGATTTAATACGAATCTTAATTCTCCTACACAACAGAGCAATTTGGAGTTGTTTTGAATCCAGTGATGATAAAAAAAGGGCTTAAGTTGCCCAGGCTAAGATGGATGCATATTCAATGGAATAGAAAGATACCATGTGCAAAAAAGGGTCTATTGCTATTAAGGATATTGGGGTTTGTTTTGTATATGTTGATGTAGTCTCTTGGTAATGTGGGTAACGGATTCAGAGATCAAGAGGTTTATCTTCAAATAAATGTGTTCCCTGTAATTGGTTTTTCACCAATTGGGTAGGAGGCAAGATCAGAGGCACTGAGATTTTTTCCACTTTTATGGAGATTCCTTGGTGGTGGTTCTTCTAATTATTAACTTTTGACTTTAATCCATATTAATACAATGAACTTTTTGCTGTATTAGAACATAAGTTAACAATTGCTTTTCTCTAAAATAAGGACTTCTTGCTCATGGAGATATTTATTTAGTTTTCTATTCAATGATTTGGCAGTGATTTGTCATTGTTTTCTTCTGGAATGTCTCTTCAGTTTTCCAGTTCAGTGTAGAATCCTGTGTCTTCCTATGATCTCCCATCTATGTACAATCTACAGTTCACATTGCTATTGGCTTGTTTGAGTTTTAGTTTTTAAGTCTAGTTAAATACTGCCATAATTCTATTTCCTTGCAATTATATACTTATGAGGGATGTTCTAGATCATGGCTGTCAAACTCCCAGCTCATAGGCTGGATGTTGGTGTTGTGGCTCGTCGGCAGTTGACGGAGCTGGCAGCAGAGTTGGACAGTAGTGAGGAGGTTGGGGAGGAAACCGGGCCATCCATGGAGGCTGGGGAAGGCTTGGATGAGGTCTCTGCATCAGAGGCAGAGATGGGGCCAGGACAGGCTGGCAGTCATCAGCTGCCTTCGGGCTCAGACAGCAGTGAGGCAGGGGAGCTTCTGGAACCGGTTCCCAGCCTGCACATGCACAGAGCTGCCAAAAGGAAGGAACAATTAAGAACTCAGGGTTGACATGGGAGTAAGGTCACAGGTGGACAATGAAGGGCCCCTCCCATCAGGATTAAAAGAGAAGCAAAAGGGGAGGGGGCTTTTGCAGGAAACAACTCACTTGTTCATTTGTTTGTTTGTTCCAGCCTCATGGAGATTTGTCTGCATAACCCAGCCCTTCCCTGTCAGCATTGAGTTTGGAACTATTTACTGGGCATTGTTCCAGGATTAATAAAGGTCTGAGCTCATTAGTATATTTTGCAAGACTGTTTACCAAGCCTTTGGCTGACTGTGAATGAAATAAATTCACATTAATGTAATAAAATAGGTTTTTGCCGGGACTCAGAATTGACTTACTGCTTTTTGGAGAGACCTAGGACAGAACGGTTGGCCATGCCCATGTCCAGTTTAGGAGAACAAAGTCCCGATACATCATGTGATGCTGCTGTGATGACGTGAGTTTAACACCCCTGCTCTAGATTATTGATAATTTCAGATCAAATAATCGTACTTCGGACCCATTATGAGAAGACCTAGCTCCCTTGAGAAGGCACCAATGCTGGGAAAGATGGAAAGAAAAATTGATGAGAACAGTCAGCAGCAAGGCAAATGAAGTTGGTTATAGTAGCAATGACTGCAACAATGGAAAACCCGAAAGATTGTATTAGAAAGAAATTGTCAGGCAGAAAATATACATTGTTATTAGGAGTTGAGAACAACTTGATGGCACGCAGTCAGTCAGTCAATCAATCAATCAATTTTCGCTCTAGCATTTTCTTTTCTAATACATGTTAATCTGGAACTATGAAGAAGCATTTTGGATCAGTGGTGGGATTCAATATTTTTTACTACTGGTTCTGTGGGCATGGCTTGGTGGGCATGGCAGGGGAAGGATCCTGCAAAATCCCCATTCCCTCCCCACCTCACCCCACTAACCTGCTTTCCAATTCCGTTCTCCTGTGCAGGACAACCAAAGAAGACCCAGCCGATCAGCTGGGACTCATTGGGAGGCAGAGAATAGATGGAGCTGGAGGGGCCAGTCAGAGGTGGGATTTGCTGGTTCTCCCAACTACTCAAAAATTCCACTACTGGTTCTCCAGAACTGGTCAGAACGTGCTGAATACCACCTCTGGTTTGGATGGAAGTTTTTATTTTTAAAAAATCCTATGAAATAAGTTCCCGTTCCCCACCCCCCTTCACACACACCTTCAGCAATTATAAACAAATCCTGGAAAATGCAACGTGAATATTTTGAAGATGGTTATGACAATCTAAGACCTTTTAATATCAATAGCAGAGTGTCCTAAAGTAATTAACTGTGTGTATGGCTATGTGTGTGGAATTTTTAAAAAGCTAATTAATATTATCATGGCATTTGTTTAAAACATTCCTTCTCCAGAAGCTCTTTAATTACAATATGCTTTTTATGTTGGCTGAGTTCATTTATATAGGGAATATGATAATTAATTATCACAATTAAGGCACCTGAATATATCATGCCAAGAATTTCTTGGAACTTGATCCATGTCATTGTCTTATCTATGACAGTTTGGTCCTCCATCAGATGTTATCATCCAGCTTCCTAATCATTAGGAAGTGCTTTGCTAATTAGCACAAGAAATTCATTATGCATCTGAATCAAGCTCTATTATCTTGAACAGTAAAATACTTCAAACTTTACAGTAATGGGGCATAAATATGTTATATGGCTCATACACATTTCATAAATCTCAACATTACTATTTATTTCCTTCTCTCATTTTATCCTCTATGGCCACATGATTAGCACACCACTTTCAGGTCACTTAATTGCTTTTCTCTTTCCTGTTTAACAATTTAATTAGACAACACAGGTGGAAACACTTGTCTGAGGTTCTTATAGTTATACCTGAACAGTATTAATGGGAAACTATTAGGGCTGTAGGCTAGACTGGGAGTTGAAGAACATTCTGGAACAAGGTGGTGGCAAACCACTTTTGAATTTATCCAAAGAAAGCTAGTCAGACGACTCCATGAAGTTATAAGGAGTTGAGTTTAATTTGAAAAAAAAAAAAGACTTCAGCTTTAGATCATAGACCTGAAAATACAACCTAATTCTTTCTTATCCACAGATTCACCTACACATATGTATGTGATAGACCTTAGCATTATTTTTCTTTTTACCTCAGCTCATAGGAATAGAATGTAAAGGAAGCAATGTGGTGGCAGAAGTTGGTTTAAGATGGAATTTGGCCCTTAGCTTGTTTTGCCAAAAGGTGTGTTTTTCTTCAGTAAATAGATCAGTTTTACCTGTGACCAGCCAATAGGTGAAATTTTTACTAATCTGTGGCTATTTGTCATGTACAAATGAGGCATGTGCAAATCAAGGAAGGAAGACAAGGATCAAAAACTGCAGAAATGTGACAGCTGTCAGTTTGGCTTTCTTGCCAGGCATTTCTTGTTGTTTCTCATAGTTCCAGATCTCCATTTCTAAAAACTGAAATACGAAGCCAAAAGAGCCTCTCCCTTCTTGTGCATCTTCTTTGTACTTTTTAAGTTCCATTTTCAGTTCTTCTAAAAGTGGAGCCATTTTAAACAGTTTTAAACAACCACCCGATTGATTTTAATCATTCAAAACAATAACCAAGAATCCAGAAATCATCAAGTAATCCAGATAGTTCCGAGTTATATCTTCTTATTTCTTTTTCGACTTTCTCTTCCTGCGGTTTCTGTTGCAATATTTCAGTTAGAATGTATCTTTTGGAAGTCTTGTTGAGATTTTGCTGTAAGTTCTTTTTTAATTCCAGGCAGTCTCCTCCCTTCCAGATCCTGCCCTTTTATTCTTTCTCTCTCCTTTCCTGTTTTCAAAAGCTTTTAATTATCCAGAAATCTTTATTATCCCTTTGACTTTTTATTTTCAGCATTAAATGCCTATTGATGTCAAAGTGGATTTTTTTCCAATTTCTTGCTTAAGTCTCAGCTGTCAGTATAGGAAAAGGAGAAAACCAAATCTTTTCCCTTTTCTCTCTCCTTCGCAGCTTAAAAATCTTCTTAGGGAACAATGTTATTTTTTTTTTAATAATTTCAATTCCAGGGTACCTTATTTGTTGCTTTTGCTGTTTGACCCGGTCAACCAAAACTTTCTCTTCTTATCTTCCTCCTGCACATTCTTTTCTGGTTGAGTTCTTCTTTGTGGTGGACATTTCTGACCACCGCTGCAACCGCCTTCAGAAAAGGGAGTAATGGCCAGCTGGGGAGGAGAGATGCAGCTCTCCTCAACCCTGCAGGCAGTCTCCCCCCTCTTCACCACCTCTATGGGGTGGCTTAGCCCCGAAACCAGCCGGCTCGGGGTGCTCCAGCGGCGAGCACGGATCGAAGCCTCGCAGAGACGAGGTTTCGGTCTGTCGATAAAGAAGCTCAAACCGGAAGTCCAATCTGAAAGGTTTTCTGACCTTAAATTTTAGTTCTGCTGTTTTATTTTTAAGCCTGTTTTAAGGGGTAAAATTAAGTGGTTGCAAAGCTTAGGACATTCAGTTTGCTCTTTAATACCAGCAATTTTGACTTTACCCATGTTCAGGAGCTCTGGAGAATGCAGAAATGATGCTGTTATATGCCATGCTACTGTATCCCCAGCATTATTTTGGAAAAGGAAGTAAATGGCAAAGGGGTTTGTAAAATTCACCTTTAAATTGAGGCAGGTCTCCTAATTTTATCCATCTGAACAGTCACAGGATAGAAAAGAAAACCTAGCTGTTTTCAAGATTGTCATCTCCTCCTCCTCTTTCTAGATATTAACTTTATAATTAAATATATAGTTGTTATTGTCAATTCTTAGCTGGATGTCACACTTTTAATTATTAAGCAAGAGAAAGGTATTTGTTGATTACATCCTGATTACAATTAAATAATTATTAGATAAATAATCCTACTCCTGAATAGTAACTGCAAAGTCTGTGAATGATGCAAAAGAGATATTTTCAATTCTCCTCTCCAGTTTTGCACATTTTAATTCTCATAATCCCCAAGACTGCATGATTATTGCTCAGAATTCTGGGAGATGATGCCTACTCATACAAGAACCAATGAGAACCTTATATAACTTAGATACGTATTTGTAAGAGTATCCCAATCAAGTAGGGCTCTTGTGGACACTTACAACATAAGTGTCATAAATTCTTTTTCAACTTATGAAACATTCATATTCAAACATTCCTAACATAGGATATTGGGCGTTATCATGAACAGGACTGAAAGGATAATATTTCAACTTGATAAACTCCTACGTGCATGTTTTGAATAGATACTTACCCCTGAGGAACGTGTTGATTCGTAGCACTTTGAAAAATAGTCTGGCCTGAGCATCCTTAAAAATTCTAGTGAAATTCTGGATCCTGTCTTTAGAGAAACAGAGACACTTTGCATAATAATGGGGAATAAAAAGAAAGTCTTCCAACCCAAAAGTTATTTTGCATAAAGTGACTCCAGCATTATTCTAATAACGCATGGATAATTAACTCATCAAGCAGTTATTTACTTAATGCAAAACATAATATGAATAAAATCAGTGCAAATTAATATAATTTGAAATGGAAAGGAACTAAGAATACATTGCATTCACTTTGCAATTCTTTTATGAGCTCAGGGCTGGATAAATAAACACTAGCATTTTATTATTTCTAAGGACGTTCAAACGTTCTATGTTATTTCTATGGAAAATTTCAATTTACATAAAATTTATATCAAACTATTTGGAGTATTTACTTAACACAGTAAAAGAATGCAATTTTTTTTCATAGGAAGTTACAAACTGGCACCTAAGATGACCAATATAAATTCTGTCTGACAGCACTAATGCTTTATTTTGTTGAGAATTGGAAATGTAGCAGTTCATCCAAGCCAAACTTGGAAACAAACTCTAAGAATTCAAAAATCCAAATAAAAGATATAATGATGGCTTCCAAGATAGATGGCGTTAAGAAAATGAATTTTTGGAAGAATAAAATATCACTGGTTTTTCTAACTGTGAAAGCTATACTTGAGAAAGACTCTACAATTCATTAGGGCAGGGGTCTCCAACCTTGGCAACTTTAAGGCTTGTGGACTTCAACTCCCAGAGTTCCTCAGCCAGCTTTGCTGCTGAGGAACTCTGGGAGTTGAAGTCCACAAGCCTTAAAGTTGCCAAGGTTGGAGACCCCTGCATTAGGAAACATGAGCAATATTATGGACATATTATTCCCTGGGCTTCTCATGTGAATTTAGTTGAACATTTTAGTTGAACACATAGGTTCGTCAATTTAGTTGAACACATAGATTCGCCACCACAGAAATAGCCTATCTAGTCAATTATTGGCGAACCTATGGCATGCATGCCAGAAGTGGCACCCAGAGCCCAGAGAAGGTCTACCGCCTGCCCGCCAGCTGATTGTCGGGTATCTGGTGCACATGCGCGGGGGGCACGGCGGCATGTGGAAGACATGCACGCATACGCAGGGGGCTTGCACATGAGCACAAGCATGTACACAATTATTGGCATGAGAGCCCAAAAAGGTTAGCCACCACTGGGCTATTTCATCTAATAGAATGCAGGTTTTTTTGTTCCCATCCTATAGTATCCATAGATAGGCAGTTCATAGATGTGAAGATAAATTGTCCTACCTTTCCTTGTTCATATTGATCCTATCCATCTCAAAGCATCCCAAAAACATTCTTCAGATCAGTTAAAATATTCTTTCTCTTCACCTGGTTAGGACCGGCTCCAAAACTATACTTTATCCCACAGATGTATAAGGATAAAAAAAAAAGAGAAAGAGGACTTGAATAATTGTGATCATAAATCCATATTAAATCAGTGGACAGATCCAGTGGTGGGATTCAACTTTTTTTACTACCGGTTCTGTGGGTGTGGCTTGGTGGGCGTGGCAGGGGAAGGATATTGTAAAATCTCCAGTCAGTGGTGGTATTTGCCAGTTCTCCAAACTACTCAAAATTTACGCTACTGGTTCTCCAGAACTGGTCAGAACCTGCTGAATACCACCTCTGGACAGATCCAAATCCAGCCCCAAAATCAAGTACCTAAAATATCTAATATATGAAAAGAATTGGGTGAAATGATTGTTTAAAGTGCAGCTAGAAATTAATAGGATGAAGCAGCATAGGACTGAAGATCCTATAGTGCAGAAGATTACAAACATTTTCTGCAGTAAGTAGTGAAACTTCTATTGTGTGAACTCCTTGGTGCTCTCTGAGCTTGACTGCTCTCTTGCAGACATTTCATTACCCAGCTAGGTAACATCTTCAGTGCTATGTATATTTCAGTATTGCTGCTGACTGTATCCACCCTTCCTGTTCCCCGGACTCAGCTAATACTCAATAACTTTTCTCTTTGTGTTGATTCTTGACTAGGCCATTCCTGAGGCAACCCAGCTTTGCTTTGCAATATTTCCTTATCCCTCAACTTGCTGTTTTTCCACTTGGTGGCAGCAGCATTCGTGATGATTCTGTACTGAAGTGTGGCTCAAGAGTGACAGAATGCATACAGAAGAAAAAGTGAAGGTCCAGTTCAATTCCTGCTAGCTAAATTGGTGTAATTGGATTGATGGAAAGGGACAGATCCTTCTTACTGGAGGTTGATTGCTTTCAGAAGCCCTTTATAAAATCTAGGGCCACATTAAATTGGATAAAGTTGTCCATAGCCCTAGCAGAGCAGACCGTTCATCTCTGGTACAGCTGCATTTCCTCAAATACAGCAAGGCTTCACTCTAATAAGTATTGTCTTATTTATGCTATTATTGTACAAGCCCTTTTAAGATGCAATTCCACCATTTTGGTTCATACTTTTACTAGCTTGAGGAGTTTTCCCACAGTCTCCGTTCCAGGGCTAATTACCTTGTGTGTCCAACTGCAATAATTATCCACTGGCAGCTGCTTTGGTTCTCTACAGAAATAAGTTGACGGGCTCAGCTCATTTGTGACACATCCTTTCCTCCTTCTCTGTCACAAATGACAACCTTCTTTTGTCGAACTTGGCAGACAGAATGCTAGCAGTTGAAAATCAGTATGGCCTAACATTGGCAGAGGTTTCTATCAATCAGGGTTTGGAAGCTTAGCTACAATTGCTTCTGCAAGCACATGCCACTATTATTGTCCTGTGAAAGCTATGCAACTTCCAGTTTCAGACAGTCTGTCAAACAGTTGGAAAAAGCTTATTTAAAGTTGAAGTGTATGTGTATTTGTGTCTGTCTGTGTTTGTGAAAGTGGACGTTAAAAGCACGAGATGGGCCATGAGCTATTGAAATCTGCAGGTTAGTCAGGAAAGAGTCTTTGGCTCATTTTTAATCCATTTTCACCTCTGTACTAATATAGATTATATTAGTTTTGGAGTATGCTGAATCTATCAGATCAGGTAACTGTTGCCACTGGGTCAAAGAAATTGAAACACTGTAGAGTAAATCACCTTTTGCTAAATTTGTAGGGGTGTTCTGACTTGAAACACAAATGTAAATTTAAGAGGAAGCTATGGAAGGAGAAACCTGGCAATTTCTTCACTGATTTTTACTTCCGTGGTTTTGAATAGAAGTTATCCAAGCTATAAACAGAGGATTTTTCACAGATTGGTAAAAACTAAGAATTCTCAGTTTTTAGTTTCCTTTCTTTTAGTTAAGAATTCCAGTTTCCCATTCATCCTTGTAATTCTTTTGGACAAGTGAAATCCTCGGTGTCCTCTCAGGTTTTTTGTTTGCTTGAAGATGTTTCATTAACCTACTATTATTTAGTAGCACCATCATCAATGCTAGTGAGTTTCTTGCCTATTTATATAGTTGTTTGCCCTGCCAGTGTTGGTGGGGGTGTGGTTTTTCTCTTGCTAATTCCCACACTATGGTATTGTTTTCTACTTGTTTGTCTGGTTTTTATCCTTGTTTATCTGGATAGTGGTTTCTCGAGAAGATATGTCCTGGTCTTTTTATTTCCTTTTGAGTCTGTCCTTCTATTATGAGATTAAGGAATTTTCACTTAATCTCATTGATTGCTACTTGGTGTTTAAAGGTGGCTATGTCTACTCTTTTCCAAGTAACTTTCTTTCACTAACTTATTCAAAAATGTGCTTATAATGAAGAGGAGATAATTTGAATAAGGTTGCAAATAGAAGCTAATAAAAGCAATAAGATAAAGTCTAAGAATGTTCCTTTCTTCTTTTAAAGAGATTAGAGTTACTTGCCTTGCTAAATATGCTGCATATGAAAGAAGTTTTGAATTCTCTAAAAAGGAATAAAATATTCTTTGCACATTTGAAAAACATTATGTTAATGAGATCTGATCTAGTTTTTCCAAAGTGTATATATTTATGGGAAAAACAAAAGAAACCTTTTGGATCATCTCACTTCTGCTAACAGTGAGAGATTTCTTCAATAAATCAATTTATTAGCTATTTGAATCAACAAAATATCACCCTGAGTGTAGTGTTTGTCCAATTTCAGTTTGTGTTGAAATAATACTGAGTTTAAATGTTTAATGTAATATTTCTATGTATTTATATACTACATGCACAACCAGTTGGTTATAAGAGTGGAATATTAGTTAAATAGTTAGCCAGATTATGCTGATTCCACCAAATGATCTTCCAGAACAACTTTGACCATTTGAAGATGTGTGGGCAAGGCAAGGGCAAGGGCAAGGCCACAAGGCAAGGCAAGACCACAGTTGAACAGACACAATCCAAAGTTCCAGGCAAGAACACACAGCAAGGAAATGAACACATTGTTTCACTCCCCTTGCTGAGCTAAATAAATGCTTCCTGGTGCATCTCATCAAGAGGGATGAGGCTACCGCCTCACAAGTAACTTAGCCAAGGCTTCTTTGTGCCTGCCTCCTCTCAGCCCTAACATACACTTGGATCTGGTTCTTCTTTGTCTCCACTGTCCAGCTGCAGCTATGTACCCTCTCCACTCAAGGCCTCCAGGCTTCCCAGCTGCAGCTGAGCCTCTCCTGTCTCTATCTCAGCCGGCTGCCCACCTGGTTTCACCCCTATGCTTGACTCCTCCAGGCTTGTAGCCCTTGGCTGCCAACTCATCCTCCTCTGAAATGCCACCTGGAGAGGTGTCTAGGGATGCGTCTTGGGGAGTCATCACAGCTACATTATAAGCTTTCCAGGGCTGCATGCAGCTTGTGAACTGCAAGTTGGACATGCTTGTTCTAGAATGACAAGCAGGAGTTTAGCTATTCTAGAGAGTCTTAATTACATTTGTGTTTCTCTGGTCACCCTTAGGTGTTAAATACATCTAATTTTTAACCATAAAAATATGATATTTAGCAAGTCAGCTGACTCTCATGATTACTTGTATCCCTTCACATGGGTAGAAAATAATTAGGTGTAACAGAACATATGTTTTTTTTCCTACATAGTTTAGAATCATGTATAACTCAGTGGTGATCCATGAAAAGTAGCCAATTAGAATTTATCTCAGAATGTAACAATGCAATTCTGTTTATACTACTATCTATTGTACTAATATCGTTCCAGAGAATATTACAGAGAAAAATATGTTATCTGTAGGCCTCTAGTTCAATTCTTTTGTAAAACCTATTGCATTTTAATTAGATTTTTTTTCAATTTTGTATTGCTTTAAAAGTAGAACATTGTATGCCTTTGTGCTCACACATACACACAATTTATGTTGTCTTATTTGCACATCTTAATTTTTCCTAGCACCTTCTTCTTTCCAATGTGATGACTTGCAAGGAATGAAGTTAAGTATTTATAATCATCTAATAAAACATTCCATGGATATTTATGAGGTTCTATCTTAGCATACTGCATAATTTTATTAATCAGAATCAAGATAGTTGCCTATGTGTGCTCCAAGATGCAGTTGCAAATCTACTGTCTTTGTTATTAAACTATTATAGTTATTTACCAAGTATTTTTGCAACGCAGTTAGAATTCCAACTCTCCAAATAATTCTAGAGTTTGTGGTGGCTTGCAACTTTATCAGCCAATGGGATTTTTAGTTTTGCTGACCAACTAAAGTCAGTGTTTGCCTTTCAATGAGGAATAATTCTCTACTTAGATGAAACTATATTGTTTTATAACTTCCTAACTTTTCTGTGCCTCCAAACAATAACATCAATAAACAGACTGAAGAGTAAGGAAAAATACCAGACACATATATTTCAATGCCACCGATTCAGTTGAACTTGAAACTTTTATTGTTTCTTAATGTGCTTCTTTGACTTGTAATCTGCAGAAAAGGCCATTCTCTGTTTGCCATCCAACCTAACCTCTAACATCAACAACAAACACACATACAGTTACATTTTGGCATCTTTTTTGGAATAGATTGTGAGGCTCATGTGTTCCCAATTTCATCAAAATCTTCAATACAGTAATAGATCAAATTATACTGATTTGCACATGTCTAGTCAGAAGACATAAAGACCTTTGGGAAATGAAATGTCACATTCATCCCCTAGCTGTGAACTTTTATACTCAGTTTTTGATCAAAATATCTTCAAGAACATTATACAATAAAGTATATAGGATGTATTATGGTTGAGTGATGCTTTGATTTGATTGAAAGGGTAATCAATCAAATTACCCCATTGAATTAAATCATCAAGCTGATTTGACTAGGGAAATCAAATTAGGCACCTTTACATTGGTTTGTAGGTTTCATGGATTTATGGGCATGCACACATTGTCATCTGCCACCGGATTTTTGATGGCTTTTAGAATCAAATAACAAAAATAAAGTCTAATTGATTCAACTAATCATGAAATTTAATAAGAATCTGGAAAATGTGAACTCTTAGAACAAAATAATTATAGTATTTTTTTTAAAAAAGAACTATATGCATAGAAAATCCAGCTTTCCTTAGTTCTCTGGCTTTTGGATGAAATGATAATATGTTTTGCTTCCATTATGCTGGTGAAGGATTCAAGAAATGTGGAATTTTAAATATCATAGTTTTTTTAAAAAAAAACAATGACAACAATCTATAAAATATTAGGACTCTTCAATAGGTTGATAGCTGAATATGATTATTGTGATTGTTATTATAATTTTAAAAGTTGTGGGATAAGAAATATTTGCTAATGTCTTCATCCTAGGATTTTTGGAGGATCTTGGTTCATGATAGGATACACAGTGCAAGCTTGCAGGTTTAACCTATCTTTTCACTACAACAGCTTGTTCAGACATCAGATGCATTCTTTTGCCCTTATTTCAGTTTTTTTTTTTTTAATCACTGTTGTTGTTTTAGTCAACTTGGTATGAAAAATATAAGCTTGTTCTCTCTTGAAAGCTTGCCTTGTCTTCTAGAACCCTACATTTTGGTTCAGACAGATGTCTGATTCAAATAGATATTTTTCTATTGTTGATGAGCATCAGCATGTGTCACACAGCTATCACTTTTCATTGAAATGGTCCTCTTCATTAGTCTGGAGATTAAATTAAGACAGTGGTAGAAAGCCTATCACCCCAGGCCAAATACTTCCAAGAACATTTTTGTGCTGGCTCCTTTTACTGCACCATTATATTTTATTTTGTCTCTACTATGAGTTGGAAAACAAACAATAATTATAATGTCAGCCTAATTGGTGGTGCTTTAAAAAAATCCCCATCTATCAATTTGCCCATCCTTGAACTTGAGTATCTATGGACTATTTTTATTGAAGCTTTTCCTATTTGTGTACTCTACCGTGCATCATTGAAGCATTAGGAAGCTAACATTAAGAGAGGGCAGGAGATGGCTAAAGAGCGGGGGATTTATGTCATCTAATTAGAATATAGTGCTTGTATAGATAAATCCTGCATAATCATTCCATTAATCATTTTTTTGCCACAGCAGAAGAATTTGCCACTCGAGTGTGAAAGCTTATCAGAAAAGCTGCAGATACGATCAGTGTAGCTTCACAGAACGACACAGATTAAAATCCTGCGTGTCATGTTAGAACCATCTGCTTGTAACCTTCGATAAGTGACAGCAGCTGATCTATCACAGCTTCTGCCAATTTCTTTTTCCTCAGCCAGAATGCTGTCCTCCATCCATCCCAACCCCTCCCCCCGTGAAACTAATATTGTAGCATTTGGTCAATAGCTTCGGGGAATCTCATGATGGAGTGTTTCTCAAAGAAGATGACGGGCCTTGGGAATGAATGAATGTTGATGTTCGTACAGCATTACAGCAACGTTCAAAGTTGTCATGCACATTTGAGGTTTCCACAAAAAGCAATAAAAGCTTTCTTTCTATCCTATGTGTGCGCACATACAAAAACACTTAGTATCGAGAGCACTTAAGGCTCACTTTTGATATCCCGAATTACTCTCTGTTTTACTACTTCAGAAACTCTGATGAAATTAATTACTAATTCAGATGGGATTTGTGTCATATAATATTCATTGCTTTATACATTGCTTGGTAAAAGAGACACACCTGGGCAAAACAATTAAAAGGAGCCATTTGGAATCAAAACAAACCCTACAGCTATTAAAATGATAAAGTACCAATGGTATAGCAGATTAAAATAAAATGCAGTGTTTTTTTTAACTGCTTGAGAGATAGGGATTGACAGATAAACATCCAAGGAAGCTTGATACCTGAGGATACAACATGGCTAAAAGTCATCTAAACAGCCACAGGGGGGGAAAATCCCAGCAACAAATTAAATGCTGGGTTAAAGATGGAGTTTGAGGAAAAGAGGGTAAAATAAGTGTATAGTAGTCTAAAGTCTGAAAGTGAAGAATTTGATCTGAATGTCTGCAATGACCGCTTAGTTGAATATCAAGATGAATAATCTTGGTATTTTTATAGTAGTTTGTATGTTATTAATTCCACAATAAAACAGTAATAGCTAAACCAGTAATTAAATACTAATAGCTGTGGCAAAATTAGGTGCAATAATGAGTACAGGCTTTCAAGTGGTTTGCATTTAAGTGAAGTGATATAGTCTGCGACTTGCAAACTAGTGGCTCAGAATGCAATTCTCTGTAGCAATTTGTATTTTCCTGTTAGGATGCAGCTAATAAAAGTATCAGGAGAATAGAAAAATGTAATTATTTAAACATATTATGAAATATCTTTATCCAAACATCTTTATCCAAACAAACAACATCTTTTAGTGTGTCATGTATATTTTGCAAAAAATGTTTACACAATCTTATCTTTTGAAATAGGAATTTGGCAAGCATTTTTTTAAAAATCATTTTAAAGATTTAGAATAAAATTTTAAAAAATAAGATTTAAAAATGAATATGGGCAACATTGATGCAGAAGATATTTAGACTGATTCTTTCAGTCCTAAGAAAATGTGATTGATACATAACAAGAGATTCTCTAGCTTTTCTTTATAATTGTTTGCCATCACATATTTGTGGGTCATCTTTATGCAGGTATGCAATTGGATGATGAAGTTTTCTTATTCTGAGAATTGCATCTCTTTATTTAAAAAAAATTGATTCTGATGTAATCTGTTATGGGCCATTTATCTCAGCTATACTCTTATTGGAATCAGAAAAAAGTTGTGACAAAGCATAAGCCGAAAGCTTTAGATCTGAATATCCTGGAAAGTAGACCATACATTGAAGGCTGACAGCCAGTCAGTAATAGATGACTGGATTGTTCTAGTCCAGTTGGTATCATTCTTTGCTTTAAGACAGTCTGATATTGCCTTAGTATCAACTTTAGCCCACATTAACCTTTTATTAAGGGTTATCTCTACCTTGCTGGTGAGCCATCTTTCAGCCATGTTATATGGTCTTAAATCTGAGTGGCCTCACAATGTCATGCTTACAGGCTGATGATCATTATCATCACTAAAGTGTACAGTAACCTCCAAGAAGGATACGGTACACTTTATAGTGTGTGTGTGTGTGTGTGTGTGTGTTCCTGATATATATCAGGGGTCTTCAAACTTGACAGCTTTAAGACTTGTGGGCTTCAACTCCCAGAATTCCTTCTGCAGTCACGTTAGGTCAGGAATTCTGGAAGTTGAAGTCCACAAGTCTTAAACTTGCCAAGTTTGAAGACCCTATATCTCTATCTCTATCTCTATAATAACAATATAATATAATATAATATAATATAATATAGTATAGTATAGTATAGTATAGTATAGTATAGTATAGTATAGTATAGTATAGTATAGTATAGTATAGTATAGTATAATAATAATAATAATATAATATAATATAATATAATATAATATAATATAATATAATATAATATAATATAATATAATATAATATAATATAATATAATATAATATAATATAATATAATATATAATTAATATAATATAATATATAACATAACATAACATAACATAACATAACATAACATAACATAACATAACATAATAGCAATATTAATCCCTTTCATGATTGCCTCTCTATCTCTTGAGACACTAAAGTTAAATCTGTGACTCACATACTATTAAACTTCCCTTTACATCATACCTGTTGTTTGGAGTACATTGGCCTCTTTCATAGTAAATCTTCAGACCAACTGAAATCAATAGATTGCTATTGTGAGTTCAAATGGCTGCTATTTCTAGAAAGACTGAAAAAATGTCTAGCCATCTTATTGCCAGTAGAAGCTGTTGGGTAAGCCCATAATGCATTAAATGTCTACTCTGTTTTGTAGTCCTTTTTATGAAACCAAGCCATTATTTTGTTTAGTTTTAATTAAGCTCTACACTTACAAGTTGTTTCTCTAGTCATGGCAATCCTGATTAGAAAGTATTGGATTTGACCTATTATTTATACAGTAGATATAATTTTAAGTTTGCTATATAAATTGGTCATGCTGTCCAAATGTTTATATAGGTCATCTTTCTGATCTTTGACTATTTAGCAATGAGCAAACAACAAATAAATCTTCACCATCAATTATCTCTTTATATCCAGCTGGCATTGTAGTAGGATTGTAGTGTTGTGAAACAAAATTTTCTTTCTTTATTCTTTTTACAGTTCAGTTCTTGCAAACACAAATAACCATAGCTTGACATCTCCAAACTATTATATCAGCCAAGCCTAGCCTACTGATGGAAAAAAACACCCTACAAGGTCTCTATAGTGCTTCAGATTCAAGAACTGAAAACTTGCTTTAGAAGCATGCATGCAGCATCACTCTGTCACTCATGAGAACAGCTATGTCTTTTTTTCAAAAACATGTGGCTGCTGTAATGGGTCAATATTCTACTCATGTGATAAATTTTGGAATTGGATCCAAACTCTGTTCAAGCCCATTCTTAATATCCGCTAGGCTCCAAGAAAGGCAGCTGTCAATTTTATGAAAAAAACCTATATCTTACTCTAATTTTTTGATGGCATTTTCTGTTTAGCCCTAGCTATTGAAAACCTAATGATTGCCGAAGCTAGTTGGCTGAATCAGTAGACACTTTGCAATCAAATGCCAGCTGTTGTGGCCAATTCTCTTTAAAAATGCTAATAACTTTAGAAATATTATTCTTTGCTTTCTGTTCCAAAACATCTATCTTGGCAGTGTATGGTTTTGCTTTGCAAGCTGGTATCCTATTGCTGAAAATAACAAAAAGCCTTGATTTAGAGGAACTGCTAAGTGAACACTTCAGTTGAACAGAAGATATAAACTTCTGTCTTGAGGTATTAATTTGCTTTTTTAACAACACCCTGAACAAAATTCTAGATTGGAAAGGGGAAAATATAGGCTAAGAATTAAAGATATTTGAGCACAAAGTAATACTTTACCTGTTCATGGTTTGTCAATTGGGTTTGCCAAATAGGACAGTGCTCCAGAGGGTTTTACATCATTGCCCAGGGGATCATTGGTTGCCCCCTCCCCTCTTTGGAAGAGCTTTATTGTTCCTGCTGCCTTAAGAAAGTTCAAAACATTCTCAAAGATCCATCTCATCCTGGGAACCCTTTTTTTTTGAACTATTACCATCTAGCAGGTGGTACGGGATAATAAAAACAAAGACAAATAGGCTGAAAAACAGCTTCTATCCCAGGGCAGTAGCTCTTTTGAATTCCGCTATATAGTGCAATATTAATGCAATATCAGGGAATTTCAATTCAACTGTATAGAATGCGAAAGATGTGTGTTTGTGTTTTATTTTTATAGTTACAATGTACACTGAAGATAGCACTTAATTTCATTGTACGAGGTACAATGACAATAAACTAAACTAAATATATTTATTGTAAGAAGCAGAACCAAAATAGCACGCAATTCATCTCATTCATCCAACGATTTAATTCTAGTTGTAACATAGACATTCTTTCTCAAGAACATACCTCAAAAGCAATCTGTTAGTTCGCCAATGCAATTTACCCTATCACCTGAAACAAAGGGCTGTTGGTTGTTTACATGTACAGTGCAATATAAGTCAACATAATGATTAAAGGAGTAACCCAATTACATCTCAATGAGCAACTCCGTCAAAGTGTGAAAGATGTTGGGGAACTACCATACATTACTGCTATTGGCATGGTATGCAAAGAGCTTTGTTAAAATAAAAATAATAGAGAATAACATTTTAGAGTTAACTGATGTAATTCACAGTACAAATCACCAGGTCTGGATAACATACACTAACATTTTGGAACTTTTTGTATACTATTGTTAACCTTTTGATAAAATATGCCATTTATTATTAAAATGTTTATCTCTTGTGAGAATTAGGAAGATGTTAAGTAAAACTTACAGGCACTGTTATATGAAAGAACACATATTCTTTATGATTAGGTTGAGGTTTGGATTGTATTACATTACAGTTGAAAAGAAGTGACACATAAAAGGGAGTAGAATGGGTTGTAATCTTAAAATTTAGACATTTATTATACATAAAATGAGCTGATCTATGTTTTAAAAAATCATTCTTTCAGGTTGTTTTTCATTCCAGTTTTTAAAGCCCACTAAATCAAGTTCATCCCATGAAGATGACAAAGGTCATAAAACAAATGTTTTGGCATCATAGGACCCAAAACACAAATTTATATTTGTTGTATGTTATGAGTAAACCAGGAAGGAGAAAATTTCTACCTTCTGTCTTTTAACTGCTGTTCATTTAAATGAAATTATTGGAGTAAGGGTTATTATTGGATAACATGGACATTTATTGTTTCCAGAATATAAATAAGCAACTTTTGGCCAACAGTTTTCTCCAGGACCCAATTCCAGAGCAGTTTGTATTGTTAAAATGCAACACTAATTGCTGATTTTAAGCCCCACAATTAGAGTGGCATTTGAAAGCAAAATAAAGACCATAATACAGTCATTATTCTGTAAACCTTCAGAATAAGCCTATCAGGCTTTAGTTTTAAAGTATGATGTGAGCAACCAGATATTTCATGAATTGCCATCTTGTGTGAAATTTAGCCAACTACTGTTTATATTACAAATCATTTTTAAGCAAGCCACGATTTAGTAAAATGTGTGAACCTAATTTCATAAAGAGAAGGTGGATATTTCAAGCACTGGCAAGATGAGGTAAACTTCCTTGGGTTTGTGATCAGCTGAGAAAGGATCAGAGAAAGTTTGCCAGGCCTTTTCATCTGCTATTTACCTAGTTAATCTTAAAAAGACCTAACTTACTGCTCTACCCAAACTGGCTACATTCACATTGCCACTGAAACCCTCAATACAATAACAAAACAATCTGATGTAGAATGGAATGAGGTGGTAAATAGTAATATTTTACTGAATAAGCAGATTTCCTTTACACTAGGTCTTTATTTAGCTGTCTAGGTGCTCCTTGCTCTGATTCAGTTTTTCTAGAAATGGAGATAATTCCTAGTGTGATTTTTAATTAAAGTGATGATGATTATACTAATATAACTTTATGTAGCAATTCATTTATGCTAGGCTCAAACTGACATTACAACATTTATTTACACCATGCACTGCAAAGTATTTGGCTTTGTTACTAACATTTCTCTTGATGTGTTATACAATGTCCTGGATACTGATAGTGGACAGCTGGATCGCCTGTTTGGTTCATTAAAAAAACAAACTTCGACAACACAAACACTAATTTGCAGCCTGTTACAACTAAAGCTAAAATAATGTTAGAAAGGAGTTGTTTTGGGGGACAAAACATTTTCCTTCTTCAGCAGGATGTATTCATTTGCCATTTAATTTCAGGAAATGTGGACTCAAGCTGGACAGAGACTAATGGTTTAATTTGAAGATTACAGCAAGGCTGTATTTGCAAAGAAAATAGAAATGTAAAAACTTTCACTTTCAGTCATAGAAAAGACTGTTATTCTGTATTCTGTACTGAGCTTTTGAGTTGTTAAACCAATGTAGAATTTTTTTAGGAATTCATAAAACAGTGATTGGGAGAAAATCTTACAAATAGGGTATAGTACAAAATAAAATGTATTCTGGCTGAATTTGATATAGTTCTATCCAAATTCTCACTTAGGTTCATGAGAGAAATATATGTGCAAATAAAATTGTTCAGTAGAATGTCTCTGTAGTATCGTTGCTAAAGAATTTGGATACCACTGTGATTTTTTTTTAACTTCATGGCTGCTAACTCTGCTTGAAAATATGTACATGGGGAATCTTTCAAAAATTATTCCAATAAAATCCTTTAAGTTATCTGGCTTGAAAAACAAAGAAAAGCAAAACAAAACGAACACCCTTCCTCTTAAAGGCTCTGCCCACCCTGCTATTTTATCCCAGTTGGGGAACACAAATAAATAAAATAGAGAAGCTGCAGGAATTTAATTCTGTTATTATGCAAATCTTACATTTTTAGTTTTTTTATCAGATCAAGAATGACACCCT